>NC_080167.1:70280203-70397703 GCF_950295315.1 Erinaceus europaeus | reverse complement strand
GAGTTGAGATCATCCCAGATTCATCTTTTTGTTTCTGACTTATTTCACTTAACATGATTCCTTCAAACTCCATCCAAGATGAGGTGAAGAAGGTGAACTCACCATTCTGAATACCTGAGTAGCATTCCATTGTGTGACAACAGAAATGTCCCTAGTCTAGAATAGCTAAAGAAGCCTTCAAGCCTTTATGCAAATGTATAGAACTGGATGACATTAGCGAAAAGTTTGGCCCCACTGCCAGCAAATTCTACTAGCTGAGGAACTCAAGGAACATTAGCCATTAACACTAATTCACAAGAGAAACTGTGTAAGGAACAGAGTGACTTGCTTTGCTTAGACATCCCCAGTCTCCCACTCCCCAGGACCTCATCCCACACGATTCCATGGTTCCCAGCAGACATCTTTCCTCTTTCAATTTCAAACAGAGATAGAGATGGGGAGAGAAAGAGGGAGAAAGAGAAACAGAGAGGGAGAAAGAGAATCAGAAGGAAGGGGACAGAGAAGGGGAGGGGGAAAGGGAGAGGGCAGCTGGTGACATGCCTGGTTGAGTGCACATGTTACAATGTTCAAGGACCCGGGTTCAAGCCCCCTACCCACCTGTAGGGGAAAAGCTTCATGAGTGGTGACGCAGGCAGGCTGCAGGTGTCTCTCTCCTTCTCTATCTCCCCCTTCCTCTCAATTTCTGACCGCCTCTGTCTCATAAATAAATTAATAAACAAACAAAAAACATTTTAAAGAGAGCAGGAGGAGAGGTACCACAGCACCGCTCCAAAGTCCAGAGAGCTCCCCTGATGCTATTCTGGAGGCTTTGATATGCTGTGGGAATTCAAACCCGAGCCTTTGCACATGGCAAAGTGCACACTCCACTGGGTAAGCTATCTCCCATCCCTGCTTCACGTCCTTATCTTTGCACAGACATTTCCAAGTAGGGTAGTGGGAGCTTCAAACTCAAATAGGGGGAGTCAGGCGGAAGCGCAGCAGGTTAAGCGCACGTGGCACAAAGCGCAAAGACCGGCTTAAGGATCCTGGTTCGAGCCCCTGGCTCCCCACCTGCAGGGGAGTCGCTTCACAGGCGGTGAAGCAGGTCTGCAGGTGTCTATCTTTCTCTCCCCTCTCTGTCTTCCCCTCCTCTCTCCATTTCTCTCTGTCCTATCCAACAACAATGACATCAATAATAACTACAGCAATAAAACAACAAGGGGAACAAAAGGCAATAAATAATTATTTAAAAAGAAAAACAAAAAAAAACAAAGTCAAATAGGCAGCTTTTCACTTCCCCCCATATTTTAAGGGTAAACAATGAAAATATTCTGCCAGAATCATGCCATGTCATTTATTTTCCTCCTGGGAAGATATTAAGTGCTAGTATATAGGATGCCTAGGAACTGATTTTAACTGGAGGTCAGCACAGCACACGTAACATGTGTGCACTACTGCCGGGAATCTGTCCAGAGATTTCTTCTTCTTCTAGCATTTGCCCTTCTTCCGTAGCCAGTCAACAGCGTCAGGTTGAAAGCTGTAAGGAGCTGCTTGTTGCTGGCTTTGAAAGTGACTGGGATCCATGTGGATTCAGTCGGCTAGGAAGGATCGTCAGTTTCCCCAATGAATGGGTACTCACGGGATGCACCACAAGAAGGTCAATCCAATGCATTTATTACATTGAAACACATGGTGATTCAGCTCTGGAAGGAACCGACATCTTGGGCTTTTACTGTTACCTAGAAATAGTCGTCGGCACCTGGGGAGAGCCATAAGGAAGCCCTGATGCTGATCTGCCATTGGATGAAGGCTTTCCTCTCCTCGTCCCCAGACACGTGCCACTCCGGTGGTCACTCAGATTCAAACACTGCTTATCGGTGAGAGAAAGGATGCACGGTACAGGCAGGACAGACACGTCTCAAGTCATCAGTTTGCTTAACCTTGGCTAAACTAGTCAGGAAATTCTCAACAGCAGCGGGAAGACAGAGAGGGGGAGAGAAAGACAGACACCTGCAGACCTGCTTCACCGCTACTTCCCTGCAGGTAAGGAGCCGGGGGCTCGAACCCAGGATCCTTTCACCGGTCCTTGTTCTTTGTGCCACGTGCGCTTAACCCGCTGCACTACCACCCGACTCTCAGAATTACTAATTTCTACTGATGAAGTGCATGGTGTCTCCTGTTGACTTAGGTTATACCAGTTGGCCAGGTTGTGTTTTATTTCTGAGGGAGCTGGGGAGAAGTGTGTGTGTGTGTGTGTGTGTGTGTGTGTGTGTGTGTGTGTGTGTGTGTGTGTGAGAGAGAGAGAGAAAGAGAGAGAGAGAGAGAGAAGTAATCAGAATAACACGTTCACCACTCCACCCAGTGAGCTACCTGCCTCTACTTTACAAATGTCTTTGAGTTCCTGACATTTATTAATCCTGGACGACCCGAACTGCCCCTGCGGCTCCAGACAGACTATGACCCACATAGTCAACGACTGCCACCTCTCCAGATTCAAAGGAGGTCTCGAAACTTGACATCAGGCTTAACCTGATGCTGTTGACTGGCTACGGAAGAAGGGTAAACGCTAGAAGAAGAAGAAGAATTAATCCTGGAGGCTCAGTTCTCTGTTAGCAATTGTTTTATCTCTTCACTTTCATCTCTATTTCTTACGTAAGTCTATCGACTTTTTAAAATGGCATGAAAGAAAGTTACAGCTGACTAAATATGAAAACTTCACCCTAGAGTGCAGGGAGACAACATCATGGTTATGCAAAGAGACGCTCACGTCTGAGGCTCCAAAGTCCCAGCTTCAAAGCGCCTGCACCACCATAAGCTAGAGCTGAGCAGTGCTCTGGGGCGAAAAAAAAAATCCCTTCAAGCTAAACACAATAGGCACTCAAAGGATGTGGCTTCGAAACCAGTTCCCACAACGCTCTAGCCATCTGGACAGAAAATGTCTTTCTTCTCTCTGACTCCAAACGTGAGGGTCACTGTTTCTCCATATTGTCCTCGGGTTCCGTCAGTATTAAAACTTAGTAATTACAGATGCAGTACAGCTACACCGTATCCTTGAACAATCGACACGTATTAGTCAGCAGTTATTCTGCAAACAGAGGTCATGGCAACCTCAGTACCCAAAGTATGTTTAACCAGCAAAAGATTAAAGTATGATCAAGGACTGTGTCACAGACACCCTGACAAGGACAGTGTCACAGACCCCCTGACAAGGACAGTGTCAGACCCCCTGACAAGGACAGTGTCACAGACCCCCTGACAAGGACTGCGTCACAGACCCCCCCCTGACAAGGACTGCGTCACAGACCCCCCCCTGACAAGGACTGCGTCACAGACCCCCCCTGACAAGGACTGTGTCACAGACACCCTGACAAGGACGGTGTCACAGACACCCTGACAAGGAAGGTGTCACAGACCCCGACAAGGACAGTGTCACAGACCCCCTGACAAGGACTGTGTCACAGACCCCCCCTGACAAGGACAGTGTCACAGACACCCTGACAAGGACAGTGTCACAGACACCCCTGACAAGGACAGTGTCACAGACACCCCTGACAAGGACAGTGTCACAGACCCCCTGACAAGGACAGTGTCACAGACCCCCTGACAAGGACAGTGTCACAGACCCCCTGACAAGCACTGTGTCACAGACCCCCTGACAAGCACTGTGTCACAGACCCCCTGACAAGGACAGTGTCACAGACCCCCTGCACTCTCGACACTCTGTAAGATGGCTGTGGTGGTAGAGACGATACAGGGATCTGAGCCAGCCCACACCTCTACTTTGTCCAGATGACCCCAAGCCAAGGACTCAATGGGCCTTCATCACTCACCACACCAGAGTGCCCTCCTGTCAATCAATGTTGCCAATGAGCCCTTAGGAAGGTAAGAACTTAGCAAGCCCGTCTCCTTTCAGAGCCAACGGAGTGAAAAGAAAACCTCGCCAAGTGTTGGGACATGCGCCCTGTTCTATCTGCAGAATCCTGAACAGTGAGCCCCGTGTGCTGTGTCTGGAGGCAGAGAGGAAGGGACCCGGCCTGCGCACCAGCTACGGCACAGGAGACTGTTCCTGAGCACTCTGCTCTACTGGAGAGAAGCCAGTGTCCTGCAGAGACACAGAATCCTTCGTTCTCAGACAAAACTGCGGTGCAAAAAAAAAAAAAAAAATATATATATATATATATATATATATATATATATATATATATATATATGACATCCAAGGAAGTCACGTCCACCATGGCTGAAGAAAGACAAGTATGGCTCCTCAGGCCTCACAGAATATACAACTGCTCACTCCATTATTGGGGGATAATTAAGGTTTTTGTGCAACTCGGGAGAGAAGAGTTTTGTTGTTGTTGTTGTGCTCTTTTAACTGTGAATTTAAAAATAAAACAGCAGGAGTGTGACATGAAAAGGTTCTCACTTCAAAAACAGGAATGTTCAAAACATGCTCAAAATCAAAATGTTTTCCACTATTAAAATGATCTCCTAGCTTGTCACCTAGTCCTGCTTTCGCAAAGACAAAAAAAAAGAAAGAAAGAAAGAAAAGAAGAGAAAAGAAAAGAAAAGAAAAAAAATAAAAGGTGGGACAGGCCCCCACTCCACTCAGACCTGAGCAAGAGCAATGTTTCTGGGTGTCCGTTTGGTGCCAAGAGTCACCCTAGAATGATGCCTTCAAGTTTATCTAGCTTTCCGGAGCACCAGCCACAGAAACACATGAGGGCAGGGAGAGATAGCATCATGGCTATGCAAAGAGACTCTCATGCCCGAGACTCCAAAGTCCCAGGTTCAATCCCCTGCACCACCATAAACCAGAGCTAAGCAGTGCTCTGGTTAAATAAATATATTAAAAAGAAACACATTAGAATCAAATACCTTCTTCAAATGCATACAAAATAATAACAGTTAAAAAAAAGAACAACTGAATTATTCTAAGTTGTTTTTTTCTTTAATCCGTGATACATTAGAGACCTCCCCAGTGCTTGGCTATAAATACTTAGTTTCAAAGCCACAAAAGGAAAAGAATTCTTGTTAATTGATCAACTTCCCTGACAAGGCTACCAAACACTCTGAACAGCTGCAGAGGGACGGCTGTTTGTTAAGTTACAAGCACAGCCACTGGCTCACAGGTACTAGGGAGACAGAATTCTTTTAAGATCAAAGAGTGGGGGGAGGGAGGTTCCTCACAGCACTCTGGTTTAAGACTGTAAGATCACAAGGGTCCAATTCCACACTGTTTCCACCACCAAACTTCCCTATCTCATCCCCTCCATTGGAAGCCTCCCTTTTTTTTTTTTTTTTTTTTTTTTTTGCCTCCAGGGTTACTGCTGGGGCTCAGAGCCTGCACCATGAATCTACGGCTCCTGGAGGCCATCATTCCCCCCCCCCCCCCCCCGCTCTTGTTGCCCTTGTTGTTGTAGCCTCGTTGTGGTTATTTGTTGTTATTGATGTCATTGTTGTCCATGGGACCCATAGAGACTCTCAGCCTTTAGTGTAAGGCAGCCCTTTAGATGCGCTCAGACAGTCCTTAGACGATGCCAAGGAACACGAGGAAACAGCTGCAGCATGTGACCGCACTGCAAACAGATCTGAAGGCGCCCCTCCCGCTGTCCTGGGTGAGGGCTGAAGAACAGAGGCAAGCCACCTCGGACCGGCGTCTCCACCTCCAACAGCCACCGTGTTCAGGGAGTAGGTTGTGGGGCTGGCCGAGTGACTACCAGGCCAGGCTCAAAAGGCATGGGTCAACCAGCTCTAGGAAGCTCCCAGCACAAGACCCCACGAGGAAATGTCCAAATTCCACGTTCAGAGCAATTAAGGCCTTTTGAACAACCACGGAATAATCGCAGAGCTGTGGTGGTGGGCAGATGGCAGGATCTCGGGAACGCACAAAGAGGTCAAAGGCGGGATGGACCACTGAGCTCGCGGAGAGGCTGTGGGGCTCGGTGGGACCAGCTCGAGACGCTGGGACGCGTGCTTCTCTGGTCCAAGGTGCCCAGTACCAGCAGCTTGCAACACAGAAAGTGTGGGAAGGAAGAAAAGCACAAAACGACAAAGCAAAGGTGGCACGCTAAGTCACCTGAAGTGAAGTATCTGGGTTTGCAGAAACGAGGTTAGTTGGTTTCAAGCCCTCTGGACCAAATGAGCTGTAACACAGCAGTAGGTAAAGGAAGAGTTTTTGCTCAAAGTTAAGAGTAACTCGTCATCACACTTAACAACACCACAAAGGTCTCCAGCAAATTCCACTGAGGCCATCCCAGTGGCTGGCATCCTGAGGAACTGGTAAAAGCCACCCACTGCTGTTTTATGCTGTTCTACTACTGCTAGGCGAAGGGTGCAGTTAGTGCTGGAGCGCCAGCAATTCCAGGCCAGGATACACCCACTTAGCGTGGACGAGCTGCAAGTCCATGTGGATTCCAACAGCTTAGCGTCCATCAGCTATCCCAGTGCCAATTAGCACCTTGAGAAATGGTGTGTAAATATTTGAAAAGCATGTTAGCAATTATAGGGAGGAAATATTCCACATTAAATTCAGGAAGAGGCTTCAGGTGAAATGCTGTTAAGGTAGCTGTGTCTTCAGAGCATCAGGTCTGCACGACACAACACAGAACGGCCCCCGCACGCGGCCCAGAATGCCACAAGCAGGTCCTAGTTAAAATGCAGACATGCCAATTATTATTTACTGCTTTCGAAGCTAATAGGACCGCTAATTGAATGTAAGAGGTTTTAAACTTTCTGCATCATTAACTTACACTCCATGTAAGTAATGAAGTGCTGACAAATACTTTGAGTGAACTAAAAATGTGAAAACTTCAGAGCCATGACGCTTAGAATACGTTTCCTTGTACAGATGACCGCCTTCTTTAACAATGGGAAAAGTCAGTGCCTGGCATATGACTCAGAGCCAAGCTGCATTCCTCACTTGTTTTTACAAGTCAACATAAATTTCTCCTGAATGTAAGGCCTGACTTTCTAAGCAGAATAATCCCAATAGATTTTGTTTAAGATTTTGAGGTTTTTAAAAATATTTATTTATTTTTCCTCTTTTGTTGCCCTTGTTGCTTATTGTTATTGTTGTTATTATTGTTCTTCTTATTGTTGTTGTTGTTCTTGGATAGGACAGAGAGAAATGGAGAGAGGAGGGGGAGAGAAAGACACCTGCAGACCTGCTTCACCGCTGGCAAAGTGATTCCCCTGCAGGTGGGGAGCCGGGGGCTCGAACAGGAATCCTTACGCCAGTCCTCTGTGCCACCTGCGCTTAACCCGCTGTGCTACTGCCCGACTCCCAGATTTTTTTAAAAAATATTTTATTTATTTATTTTCTCTTTTGTTGTCCTTGTTGTTTTTCGTTGTTGTTGTAGTTATTATTGTTATTGATGTTGTCATTGTTAGATAGGACAGAGAGAAATGGAGAGAGGAGGGGAAGACAGAGAGGGGCAGAGAAAGACAGACACCTGCAGACCTGGTTCACCACTTGTGAAGCGACTCCCCTGCAGGTGGGGAGCCGGGGGCTCGAACCAGGATCCTTATGCCGACCTTGTGCTTTGCGCCACCTGCGCTTAACCCGCTGAGCTACAGCCTGACTCCCCCAGATTTTTTTATAAATGATTAATATAAACTGGAGGGAACTTAGCAACACCAAGCAACACAGAAGGCTTATGACAACTCAACAGCCTTTCATTGGGAATCAGAACCTCACAGTCCTGGGATTACGCTAAATTATGGTGCTTTGGAACTGGCACAAGAAAATGATGGCCGACAGAAATTGACACCTTTTTCTAAAACAAGCCAGTTCTGCACAAAAGAGAAAAGCAGCAGAGGCAGTCACTGAAGCAGGAGACCCAGAAGACTGGAAGTGTGACTGAAATGACACTCGGGAAACAAAGCACTCAAGGATCCATCCATGAGAATGGAAAAAGAAACCGATTTTTTCACTGGCGGGAATTCCAAGGGTGGCTTTCAGCACAGGTTTCTGTGGTCCCTGAACATTCACACAGGATGACACCTCTACCCTAAACTGAGAGACTGAACTAGGGAAAGAATTAAACCAGAGGTAACAGAAGATCAACATGGAAAAAAATATATATACTGGGTCACAGGTGAATGAAGGTTGTTTTGTTTGACTTTAACTAGCAGAAAGCCCAGAACCAAAAGAATGGGTCGTGTAAATTTTATTTTATTTTATTTTTATTTTGGGGGTTGTGTGAATTTTATACCTGCATACTTCCCTTATCAATAAGATTACCCTTACCTCTAAGCCTAATGCCCTCCATGACTTTGTCTTCTCTGTTTCTCTTAGAAATCAGTTGGTGGACATTCAAATGGACATTCCTCTTGCTTGGAGAAATGCCTTCACTTGGGTACACAGCCACCTCCCTACCACCCACCAGGGCGGGGATAGCTGGGGGGGGGAGGGCACGGGGGGCTGCCCTAGGTAGACAGAGGAGGTTCACACCCTCCCCATCACCGTCCACAGGACTGCGGTGCACTGCACCACCTCCTTTCAGCCACACCTCATGGAATCCAGGCTGGGTCTCTGGTCTCAGCTGCAACAACTGGGTTCTCTCTCCAGAGAACTTGCAAGGGAGGAAGAGAGACAGAAGGAGGCTGGAGCATCACTAAGGGAGCTGAGCGGTGTGAGATGGACAAGTTATAATACAGAGACAGATGGATGAAAAAGAGGCTCTGAAGAGGAGAGAATAAGGCCAACACTGCATGGAGGTGTGTTGGGGCTTTTTAGATGTGTGTGTGTGTGTGTGTGTGTGTGTGTGTGTGTGTGTGTGTGTGTGTGTGTGTGTGTGTCTGTCTGTCTGTCTGTCTCTCCAGGTCCACTGTTGGGGCTCGGTGCCTGCACTATGAATCCATTGCTCCTGGAAGCTATTTTTCCTCTTTTGTTGCCCTTGTTGCTTATTGTTGTTGTTGTTATTATTGTTCTTGTTATTGCTGTTGTTGTTCTTGGATAGGACAGAGAGAAATGGAGAGAGGAGGGGAAGACAGAGAGGGGAGAGAAAGATAGACACCTGCGGACCTGCTTCACCGCTTGTAAATTGACCCCCCTACAGATGGTAAGGCGGGGGCTCGAACCAGGATCCTTTACTCCGGTCCATGCGCTTTATGCCATATGCACTTAACCCGCTGTGTCACCACCCGGCCCCCAGCTTTTTAGTCTTATGCCAGCTGAGGTTACCAGAACCCCTGCAGGACCTTGGCAATCGTATTCTTTTCTACTTAAGTTAACTTGTTTTGACTCCTGTTGTGTGGAGCACAGAATTCCACTGAATATACTCTAACTAGCTCTATTAAACCAAGTTGGTAAGGACTGAATGTGCACACACGACTGTACCACCATTACGCAACCTCTTAGCTTAAGAGAATTAGCTGGCAGAGTTCTTTCCTCTCTGTATCTGTTCCAATACTCAACTTTCAGGTCCAGTAACTCACCCCCCCCCATTCATCCACTGTCCATTACTGTCCAGACTTGAACACCAGGAGTATCTAGAGAAAGATATTGCTGACCCACAGAATATCTACTTCCCGTATGAATTTTTTTTCCACACACTTAGGGATGCCTGATTCCACCCTGTACCCAAACATCAGTGGTGTAAGAAGGCATAAGTTGGCTTAATTTTCTCTCTCAGTCACGTGCATAGCAACGCTCATTGGATCCAAGCATATCGGTCTATCAGTGAGCTTTTGACAGAGAACACCGACTCAATGATTGCCTTTTTTTCCCCACTCTCCTCCAAGTCACTGTTTCTGTTTGAATGTATGTTGATCCTGGAGAGAGATAGAAGGGAAGAATGGGTCAGAATCTACAACTTGGAAAAACCAGATTGTGTTGTATTCAAGCTGGTATCCTCTGTGGCCAACCCATCACGTGGCTGGCACGGTCTATCTTACAGAGCCTCTTATTTTTTAGCTAATTGGCCATCTCCTCCAACAGTTCCATTCAACCGAATTGATCTTATTGGCAATGCAGTACTTTTTCATTGATCCAAGATAAAAATAAAAAAAAGGTCTTTTATGTTAATTGATACAAAATTATTGAGACTTCTCTATAATCTACACCTTAGGTGTCAACAGAATGTCTTTGCCCCTTTATTTTTAATTGCGAAGTAGCTAAAATCACCCCGGCATTTTTAAGTGAGCATCCTAAACTCTAAATACACACACACACACCCACACACAATATCTGAGCCCAGTTTTATCTTAAACTCTCTAGTGCTTTCGCAATACTTTCTAAAAGAAACAAAAAGCGCTTAAATGTGAATTCTACTCAAATTAAACTCATTACCAGACATATACCAACAAAAGAGAAAACACTGTTGCCTTTTAAAGTGGCGGCCCCACTGCCAAAGCCACAGTCTCCATTATTATTATTAAAAATAATGATTAGTAAATCATTATTCCTCTGTTTCATAAATGGAGTAACTCACGCAACAGAAAAGACACAAGTGATGAAAGGATGACTCAGGACAGCAATATAATCTGACTTTACTTACTCGATGGCAATAAAAGGGACCCTTAACTCAAAAAAATGCACTTCAGAGACCTGTGCCACTGCCACTTGTCTAAGTGAGAAGAGCACAATAGATGTTACCTCAGACGAGCCTGGGAGCTGAGCGGAGACTTGTTCATGCGACCATACCCAGGTGGGCGTTTAAAATGAGTCAGTGAGGAGAAGAAATTTCTTCCTATTTAACAGCAGACCATTTACAAAATCAAGGATGTATTTTTAAGTTTGAATTAGAGGCCCATATGGGTGACGTGATCAAATAAAACTACCAAAAGAAACCAGGATTTCCTGGGAGACGGGCGGTAGTGCAACAGGTTAAGTGCAGGTGGCACAAAGCGCAAGGACCGGCGTAAAGATCCCGGTTTGAGCCCCCGGCTCCCCACCTGCAGGGAAGTTGTTTCACAGGCAGTGAAGCAAGTCTACAGGTGTCTGTCTTTCTCTCTCCCTCTCTGTTTCCCCCCCTCTCCATTTCTCTCTGTCCTATCTATCCAACAACAATGACAACAATAAAAAACAACAAGGGCAACAAAAGGGAAAATAAATAAATATATATAAAATGTATATATAAAAAACAGAAACCAAGATTTCCTACTAGGAATATAATTTGAGTCATTGAAAATATCAGTCAATAATTTTCTGGCATCCTTGAAAAATTAATTCATTTTTTGTTTAGTGTGGTACCAGGGAATAAACGTGAACTCACGCATGTGCCATCCCACTGAATTCCCAGGCCCACTTTTTCATCTATTTTACTTAGAGGGACAGAAAGGAGAGAAAGGGAGAGAAACAGAGAGGACAGACACCACAGCCATGCTCCATCACCCAAGGGCCTCCGACCCCAGGCCTCGGCCATCAGAAGCCATGAATGAATGGGTCTGTGAGGCGAGCCAGCACGCAGCCCCTAATTTTCAAGATGTCAATATGAAAAATTATACTGCAAGGAATCAGAGTTCCCCAGACATCTTGGGGAGAGTCTGTTGCCGACTCTGGAACACTATACCCTGAGCGTCATTCCCGTCGGTTCTCTACTGGGATTTGGGTACATACTGATGTTAATTATCGGTCCCAGAGAGCTGTTGTTCAATGGGAGGTGAGGGCCAGGAAGATGGAGGCACACACAGCATGAAGAGGCCCTAGAGTCAGCACTTTCACCCTAGAGTCACCACCTTTCAGCCACCAACAGAGCTGGCAGTCAGCTGAGGTAAAGAACAAGCACCTCATCACAGACCCCTGTGAGCGTCAACCCGGCTTTGACCTAGCACGTTATGGTCGGGCTCTCCTAAATCGCTATCGAACAGGCCATGGCCAGAGTGCTGCTATGTTCCATCGCTGGGGAGCCAGAGACGACCCGAACTGCCCCTGCAGCTCCAGACAGACTATGACCCACATAGTCAACGACTGCCACCTCTCCAGATTCAAAGGAGGTCTCGAAACTTGACATCAGCCTCAACCTGACGCTGTTGACTGGCTACGGAAGAAGGGCAAACGCTAGAAGAAGAAGCCACCAAGTCACAGATGCTACCATGATGCCATCCTGACTTTCCTGGACAGACGACCACACCAACATGTCCTGGAGCCTCCCCTCCCCAGAGCCCTGCCCCACTAGGAAAAGACAGAAACAGGTTGGGGGTGTGGATCCACCTGCCAACACCCATGCCCAGCAGAGAAGCAGTTACAGAAGCCAGAACTCCCACCTTCTGCTCCCCGTAATGATCCTGGGTCCATGCTCCTAGAAGAATAAAGAAAAAAGGAAGCTTCCAATGGAGGGGATGGGATTTGGATCTCTGGTGGTGGGAGCTGTGTGGAATTGTAGCCCTCATATCCTCTAGTCCTGTCAATCATTATCAAATCTATTTAAGAAAAAGAATATTGGGGTCCAGGAGTCTCTGGCTCCTCCATCTTGCCATATCCTCCAGGTCACAGGGCAAAAGGTTTTAGAGCAAAGAAATCACACAGGCCACTGACCGTCCCACTCACAGCTCAAGGAAGCATCGCTGTGACTTCAATCCAGAAAACAAAAGACACTGCAGAGCACAATTTAAAGGACTCCAAGTGTCTGCTGGAAATCACGCCTTGCATCCCTCACTGAAGGGCAGCCAGGTGGGGAAAGAGAATGCTAAGACCTCTCCTTTGTCACTCCCCAACCCACAGAGATTTTGTGTGCTTGGAATTAAATGACTGCGGCTGTCCATAGTCTTCACCAGGGGCAATTTGCAAGCTGAAATGATGGGAGCCTTATCTTCCTGAGAGCTGACCCGTGCCTCTGTATGTTCCTCTAATCGCACACCAGCACATGACTGGCCAGCTCCATGCTCCATTTCTACTTAGCCCAGAGTCCTATTCATTAAGCTCAGGTAGAGTGTGAAAGCTGTGTTACAAAGCCATTTTCCACATCAGACATACGAATCATCAGTGAAAGGCACTTAACACAATAACTGGGGTGCACTGGGCTGCTCACGGCCCATGGGGTCAGAGGCACCAGCCCACCACACGATGTCCCCTCCTGCCCACGTTCCTCACACAGATTTCATGGGAGGCCTGCCATTTAACTCCTATTTTTAAGTCTACAATTTTCTTTCTCTCTCTCTCTCTCTCTCTTTAAAGAGATTACTGTTTTTTCCCTTTTAAAACCATCTTTATATTTTATGTATTTATGATTAGATAGAGACAGAGAGAAATTGGGAAAGAAAGAGGAGGGAGAGAGGGAGAGAGAGAGAGAGAGAGAGAGATACCTTCAGCCCTGCTTCACCGCTCGTGAAGCTTTCCCCCTGCAGGTGGGGAGCAGGGACTTGAACCTGGGTCCTTGTGCACTGTAATGTGTGCTCAACCAGGTGCGCCACCGCCTGGTCCCCATAAATTAAATATTTTTTAAGAAGTTCTACTCTATACTTACCACAACACTACAACTATCATACCTCTAAGTCTAGCCATTGTTCGTATCACTATTCTCTCCCTCTTATTTATCTATTTATCTATTTATTTGCCTCCAGGGTTATTGCTGGGGCTCGGTGCCTGCACTAGGAATCCACTGCTCCTGAAGGCCATTTTTTTCCCATTGTTGTTCTTCTTATTGTTGTTGTTTTTGTTGGATAGGACAGAGAGAAATGGAGAGAGGAGAGGAAGACAGACAGGGGGAGAGAAAGACAGACACCTGCAGACCTGCTTCACCGCCTGTGAAGCGACTCCCCTGCAGGTGGGAAGCCGGGGGCTCGATCCGGGATCGTTGCGCTTCACACTGTGCATTTAACCTGAAAAACTATGGACTGGCCCCTGTATCACTGTTCTTAAAAATACTGAGGTTATTAACTTAAAAATATTAAGTTTAGATGACAAACTTGGGATAGGAGAGTTTATCTTTTCATACTGGAAAAATAAAAGAGTTTAAAATGTGTTTTAGAATCAGATGAAGGTGTCTCAGGGATAAACAGAAGTCTGTTCACATTGCTGCATTAGGCATTCTAAACTATTTACCTAACTCCACATCCAATTAATATTTGGTAAAAGGGCCAATTCGTGAAGAACACTTTGCTCGTCTGAGATACAAAACACTGAATCTTGAATGCAGAACCTGCTCTTCTCTAAAAATCAAACGTGTCTGTAAAAAAAAAAACGACAGCAAACTGGTCTCAGGGAACAGTGAAATTGTGTCACCAACATTCTGATGACTAACAGTAGAGAGAAACTGAGTCTTAGAAGAGCAAAGAATTTGACGTTTGGAGAGTCATATTGTCAAAGGCTTCAGGTTTATCATTCAGGCCTACTAACCCTCTCTAGCTGGTAATTTCTGCCTTACATGGTCTGTGTAAAGAAACTGGAGCACAGGGAGTCGGGCTGTAGCACAGCGGGTTAAGCGCAGGTGGCACAAAGCACAAGGACCGGCATAAGGATCCCGGTTCGAGCCCCGGCTCCCCACCTGCAGGGGAGTCGCTTCACAGGCGGTGAAGCAGGTCTGCAGGTGTCTGTTTTTCTCTCCTCCTCTCTGTCTCCCCCTCCTCTCTCCATTTCTCTCTGTCCTATCTAACAACGACAACAACAATAATAACTACAACAATAAAACAACAAGGGCAACAAAAGGGAATAAATAAATAAAATAAATATTTAAAAAAAAAAAAGAAAGAAACCGGAGCATAGAGTTATTATTTTTTTATTGGTGTTGTTATTGATGTCATTGTTGCTGGATAGGACAGAGAGAAATGGAGAGAGGAGGGGAAGACAGACAGGGGAGAGAAAGATAGACACCTGCAGACCTGCTTCACCGCCTGTGAAGCAACTCCCCTGCAGGTGGGGAGCCGGGGGCTCGAACCAGGATCCTTACGCCGGTCCTTGCGCTTCACACCACGTGCGCTTAACCCACTGCTCTAACTCTGGACTCCCAGCACAGTTATTAAACCACCCTCTGTGGGGAGAATATATCTAGATGTTGGTCTTTTTAACCATGCAAGAAACGTTATGTCTGTATATCAGCATATATAAAATATATTTAATACACTTATGTTTGTTATGTTTATCTTATTTTACTGTTTATATGAAGTGTACACAGCATAAGCAACATAAAACACGCTACTTCAGATGCTTTCTGCTCCCTTTCCTCACGAATGAAACTGAGTTTTCTCAGGTTTCTGGTTTTCTCTGGTTGGTTCATTGCAATTTCATTTCATGTTCAGGACTTGCTCAGGAAAATGGGAGAGACGCTAGTCAAACTTCTCGGGCAAAGTCTCCCGAGGGCTTTGGGGAAAGGTTTCCCACTCACAGAGGAGAGAGACACGTGAGGTGGAAGGATCACTAGTAAGTGAGGCCGACAAAATCTAGCAGGAGAAGGGGAGGGAAGTGGAAGAGCCGGACTCCAAGGGGCACAGAGTAGCATCATACACAAGGGCTCACAGCTTATTCTGAGACATGCGGTTAACACAGGTTGACCTCTGCTATTCATGTTTTACGAGATGTAAACACCTTTTGTTATCTCACTCTATAACCTTTACAATAAGCCTTTAATATAGTTTTCATGTATCTCCAGTAAAGTAAAAACACAGCGCTTCTCGGGGCCTGGCACAAGGACCCACTCAAGGATCCCTGTTTGAGCCCCTGCTTCCCTATCACTTCACAAGCGGTGAAGCAGGTCTACAAGTATCTCTCTTTCTCTCTCCTTCTCTATCTTCCCCATCCTTCCCAATGTATCTCTGTCCTATGCAATAAAAATGGGAAAAAATGGCCACCAGGAGCAGTGGATTCACGTTGCAGGCACTAAGCCCCAGTGATAACTCCGGAGGTAACAAAATAAAATAACAAAATAAAATGCAATACTTCTCAAATGCACATTGTCATTGACTTATTTACTACAAAAAAATCCATGAGGTAGTTAAGATAGTTATTTCTTATGCCCATTTGGGGGTATAGGTCAGTGACACCCAGAAAATGCAAGTAACTTATCCACGTAAAGTTATTATGAAAAGTTCTGACATAGTTTTCTATGCAAAAATGCATTGTGACTTTTTTTGACAGGTCAATAGTGACTTGGAGGGGCAAGCGAAAGGTTGGGCAAACTATGTCCCAAGTCCACTCTCCTAACATAAAGTAATAATATCAAAGAGCATTAAAATATAGACCACCAGTTCATATAGATATTAACTGCTGGCCACAAGCTTAAGAGAATTCATAACCCACTTACACCCAACTGTGAGAACAGTTTTCATTCTATCAAGATCTCTGTTCATCTGGTCTCCACAGAAGACCATCCAGCCAGATAAAAGACGGTCTCTGTCTTTCTCTCCCCCTCTCGGTCTTACCCTCCTCTCTCCATTTCTCTGTCCTATCTAACAACGACGACAACAATAATAACCACAACAACAATAAAAACAACAAGGGCCACAAAAGGGAAAATAAATAAATTTTTTTAAAAAAAGATTTCACCACATTTTTCTCAATAAACAACTTTCCCTTTAAGGGTTTTTATGATTTGAGCCATTTATTCCCAATTCATAAAAATCTGAGCTTAGAAGAAGTGACCTCGGGAGTCGGGCTGTAGTGCAGCGGGCTAAGCGCAGGTGGCACAAAGCACAAGGACCGGCATAAGGATCCCGGTTCGAACCCCGGCTCCCCACCTGCAGGGGAGTCACTTCACAGGCGGTGAAGCAGGTCTGCAGGTGTCTATCTTTCTCTCCTCCTCTCTGTCTTCCCCTCCCTCTCTCCATGTCTCTCTGTCCTATCCAACAACGACAACAACAATAATAATAACTACAACAATAAAACAACAAGGGCAACAAAAGGGAATAAATAAATTAAATAAATAAATAAATAAAGTGACCTCGAGGCCCAGATGTGGAACCTCTGCTTTGGGTAATCCTAAGTAGCATCTCTCTGCTGCATTCTCTGTTCAACCCTGGAAAGAGGCTGCCTATTTCCTGTAAGGTCCTGCACAGAGTTTGCACAAAGTTGATTATTGGTTATGGCTCACTGGGATATTGGTGACTGGGGGAGGGAAGAGGGAGGAAGGAAGGAAGGGAGGGAGGGAGGGAGTTAGGGAAAGGAAGGAGGGAAGGAAAGAGGGAGGGAGGGAAGAGACCTTACAGAATCTGGAGTCTATATGATTGTGTTAGTTTTTTTTTTTCCTTTTGACTTCAATTCTAAATGCCCAACACTAAGTCATAACTCCAGAGTAAAATGTCAATCTTGACAGTTCAAGGTGCAATGCACCCCACTGATTTGAGGGTTCCCTCAATGACAACACAGAAGGAGTCTGCAAGAGAGGGGGAGTGGCACTGTCAGCACTACTAGAATATCATGGAACTTTCTATATGGCAAAGAGTTTTGAACCACTTTCTAAAGAGATTGACAGAGACAGCTGGGGAACTCCAGAAAGTGACGTGAAGACAGACAGCATGAAGCATATAAATGGGACATTTCTAACGGGTGATTAAATGCACTGCAGAGGGAGCTGGGCACAGGTGGTGCAAAGCGCAAGGACCAGGTTAAGGATCCTGGTTCGAGCCCGCCCCCCGCCCCCCCCCGCTCCCCACCTGAAGGGGAGTCGCTTCACAGGTGGTGAAGCAGGTTTGCAGGTGTCTGTCTTTCTCTCCCCCTCTGTCTTCCCCTCCTCTTTCCATTTCTCTCTGTCTTATCTAACATTGATGATATCAATAACAACAACAATAATAACTACAACAACAAGGGCAACAAAAGGGAATAAATAAATATTTAAAAAAAGTTTTAAAAGCACTGCAGAGCGGAAAGACATGTATCTCTTGAAAGGCCTGCTCATATTAATGAGTTCTGGTTTTGATGAATCAAACCACATATTAAATCCCTTAAAACTTAGGGTGGGGGGGGGTGGGAGCGCAGCGGGTTAAGCACACACGGCACAAAGCACAAGGATCCCGGTTCAAGCCCCCGGCTCCCCACCTGCAGGGGAGGCACTTCACAGGCGGTGAAGCAGGTCTGCAGGTGTCTGTCTTTCTCTCCCCCTCTCTGCCTCCCCTCCTCTCTCCATTTCTCTCTGTCCTATCCGACAACAATGACATTAGTAACAACAATAACCACAACAACAATAAAAACAAGGGCAACAAAAAAGAAAACAAATAAATAAAATATTAAAAAAAAAACTTAGGGCAGACGGGGTTGAGCGGTAGCGCAGTGGATTAAGCGCAGGTGGTACAAAGCACAAGGACCGGCATAAGGATCCCGGTTCGAACCCCGGCTCCCCACCTGCAGGGGAGTCGCTTCATAGGCGGTGAAGCAGGTCTGCGGGTGTCTCTTTTTCTCGCCCTCTCTGTCTTCTCCTCCTCTCTCCATTTCTCTCTGTCCTATCCAACAATGAACGACAGCAACAACAATAATAACCACAATAAGGTTACAACAACAACGGCAACAAAAGGGGGGGGACTTAGGGCAGAGTCTTTTCTGAGAACCAAGTGCAAAATTGCGCCTTTGAGACTGAGGGGGGCGGGGTGGGGTAGGGAGTGTAAAATAAATGTAAGGTGAAGGCATTGTTGAGGAAATGTAGCTGAAACAACCAACCAAAAAGGTCAGAGAAAGTATTGTGAAAAAGGAGCAGAATGAAAAGTTCACTCTCCCAAATTAACCTAAAACAAAGCAAATTGTAAGCGGGAGGTGTGCCATTTTCTCTTGCCCATGTGCATTTCTGCTTTGACAATGGAACATATGCCACTAAAACTCCACAAGTAGTTGATTTAGACTCTCCTGTCCAGGCACTCACTAAGCAAATCAATCCAAGAATTTTTGCAAGCGGCAACGTCCACTCCTGAGCAGGACACTAAAACAGAAGCTGATTTGATGAGTGTTCGTGCCGCTGTCGCTGTCAGACCAGAGACATCCCTCAGATGTTGTTACTATTAAAGTCTTTTTTTTTTTTTTAATTAATGTACGGTCTAAGGAGGTGATAAATACAGGAAAAGCTTACTGAAACTGTATGGATAATTTCAGGATTATTTTCTTTTTAGGGTCACTTCCTCAATAAAGACTGGAAAATAAAAAGCTGTGTTGACTGGCTAAAGATCACTACACAGGAAACTAATAACAGGAAATACGATTTATAGCTGTTATTTTACTGCACCACTCAAAGCAAACTCGGGGTTAATGAGAGCTGGTGGGGCTCCTGTAATCCCTGGAAGCAGAGCTGCCAGTTAACCTGCTGCAGAAAGAGAAAGGCCAGAGAATAGCTGAACTGCTCCGACATCTACAAGTCCTGATCAGTATCCTTTCTGTAAATGAAATCATCTAAGTTCTTTATTTAAAAAGCAAGGTCAATGCAGACAACCGATTCAAAATATTAAGAGAAGATTGGAAGTCTTTTAAATGCAAGTGTTGAGACAAGGATATGTGCTCCCATATATTCCTGAGTTTAAGTAGGTGTTATAGATGAATACTTTTTTTATTTATCAACACGTGTTTGGATTTAAGGTGGATTGACACTGTTACAAAAAAGTTTCCACCACTTCGCCGTCATTTCTGAAGTGGTCTCAAATGCTGAGAGAACTGTTTGCTTTGGTTACACTTTTCTCTTAACACTGATTTGACTTAACAGGATTTGCAACATTCAGAGGTTAAATCCGTCCACAGAACACTTTACAAATCGTCAATTAATATAAGCACAGAGAAAGACAAACATCAGTTATGCGCTTTGACAATTCAACCTAATTTAAAGTACCAGTGGCCTTTAAAGCACTAAGGGCGTTTTATTCATGGAAACAAAAAGAGGAAAACCAGAAAGCAGCAGTTACAGATGGACACGAAGCTGTCAGTATTTTACCAAGAAGGCTTGCTTGCACAACAGACTTGACATCAACATCTCCAAATTTATGCCCCAGCCATCTGTCACTCAGAATCATGGGTCTCCGCTGAAGGATGGAGTGCTGAGTACAACCAGTGACCACAAGGCTCGGTGGAGATCTGTCCACCACAGAGGTCCTGGGGCAAGAAGAGGAGGGACAGCAGTTCCCCTCTAAACACTGAGTGTGCTGCCTCTGTGGGGCAGTCGGGGGCACTTGGCCTCTGGTCTCTGCCTCCCAGAGCCCATCGGGAACCGCTGTGGACATCACTCAGGCCTGTGACTTATGGCTCCTAGTGGACATAGCAGGTGCAGTATTTGCTTGAAAGAAAGAAAGGAAGGAAGGAAGGAAGGAAGGAAGGAAGGAAGGAAGGAAGGAAGGAAGAAAGAAAGAAAAAAGAAAGAGAGGAAGGAAGGAAGGAAGGGGGAGAGAGAGAGGGAGAAAGAGAGAGGAAGGAAGGGAGGAAGGAAGGGAGGAAGGAAGGAAGGAAGAAAAGAAATAAAGGAAGGAAGGAAGCGGAAGAAAGAAAGGAAGACAAGGAAGGAACGAAGGAAGGAAGGAAGGAAGGAAGGAAGAGGGAGGGAAGGAAGGAAGGAATAAAGAGAGAGGAAGAAAGGGAGGAAGGAAGGAAGGAAGGGAAAGAAAGAAAGAAAGAAAGAAAGAAAGAAAGAAAGAAGAGAGGAAGGAAGGGGGAGAGAGAGGGGGAGGGAGAAAGAGAGAGGAAGGAAGGAAGGGGAAGAAAGAAAGGAAGAAAAGAAGGAAGGAAGGAAGGAAGGGAAGGAAGAAAGGAAGGAATAAAGAGAGAGGAAGAAAGGGAGGAAGGAAAGAAGGAAGGAAGGAAAGGAAGGGAGGGAGGGAGGGAGGGAGGGAGGGAGGGAGGGAGGGAGGAAGGAAAGGAAGGAAAGGAAGGAAAGGAAGGAAAGGAAGGAAAGGAAGGAAAGGAAGGAAGGAAAGGGAGGGAGGGAGGGAGGGAGGGAGGGAGGGAGGGAGGGAGGGAGGGAGGGAGGAAGGAAGGAAAGAGAGAGAGAAAGGAAGAGGAAGCTTCCAGTGGAGGGAGGCGGTATGGCATGCTGGTGGTGGGAGTTGTATGAATTGTGCCCCCTTTATCCCACAACCTCGTCTATTAGTATCAAATCACTAACAATAAAAACAAATATATATATATGGAGAGAGAGAGAGAGAAGCTGAAATGTAAGAAAACACAAAACAGAACTTGGACTGGAGTTGGTGTGCTGACCAAAGTCAAAGACTCTGGCTGGGGAAGGGGAGGGTTCAGGTCCTGGAACGTGATGGCAGAGGACCTAGTGGGGGCTGTAAAAAACTGGCAAACTGGGAAATGCTACACATGTAAAATGACTGTATTTTACTGTTGACTATAAACCAGTTCTCGCCCCCCCCCCCCAAAGGAAAAAGAAAGATCTCAAATTAATTTTGAAATGTACTTTTGCTTATACAGTTTAAATTTCTTTGGGGGAAGCTCTTTCCCAACCTTTCAAAATAAATGTTAAAAAGTGTTTTATCCTGTTTGAGGTGACCCCTTCACCCACCTGAAGCTATTCTTCCAAGGGCAAAGCCGTGCCATGATGACCACCACCTTCTGCTTCCAACCCGTCGTTGTCATGCAGCTGAGTAGGTTAGACCCTCAAAACGCTTCCTTGTTATAATTTTAACTGTTCTGGTTGCTGCGGGGTGGGCTGGTTGGTTGTTTGGTTGGTTGGTTGAAGAAATAAATAGCTTGTTGGAGCCCCATGTTACAATGCACAAGGGCCTGGGGTTCAAGCCCCTGGTCCCACCTGCAGGAGGGGAGCTTTGTGAGTGAACCGTGAAGCAGGGCTGTAGGCGTCTCTCTGTCTCTCTCCCCTTCTACCTCCCCCTTCCCTCTCAATTTCTGGCTGTCTCTATCCAATAAATAAAGATGATAATAATAGCTTGTTCATCTTGAAAGTGTTATACACTCCAAAGGAAAACTGTTGTTGCCGATTTAGTGTTTCTAAAAACCACATCATACTAACAAATAATATTTATACTGTAGTATACAAAAAAAAAACCCATCATATTTTAAAATGTTTAAAGAAATTAAAAAAACAAAAACCATAATTTTACTTTGAAAACCTTAGAAACCATCTTCATAAACAGCCACGCTGGCATAACGCATATGAACTGCCACAGAGCCCAGGGGGTGGCTGGGAGGGGAGTGACCAGCTCTGTGCTCAGAGGCAGCAATTTGCAAGTTAAAGAGCAGAGGAGCTGGAGTCAGGCAGACAGGAGCTAAGTTCTCTGCTTCAGAATGCTCTCCCTGTTTGACTGCAGGCAAATTAACCTCTCTGAACTTCAATTCCCGCATCTGTAAAAAGGATGCCCTCAAATGTCAAGTGCCCGATTCCCTGTCCTCCTTCTTTTTCCTGATAGTATTGAATATGAAATACTTCAACTGACAGAGATGTAATTACATTTATAGTGTGCACATCTCCAGATAAAAATGCTTAAATACAGCCACCCGAAAACAAAGAGCGACTCCTGCGCGTGATTAATAATTAACAGGTGTTAATATCCAAGCATTAATATTCAAATCTATACCCATCAAATGATCCCAAAGTCCTCTTCATACTACCAAAAGCTATATGAGAACCTTTTCAAAGAGCCAGATAAAAAGCATTTTACAAATAAGATTCTAAAGAATGCATACATTTTTTTCCCTTGATAAAAATGACTTGGAGAGTTCTCCCAGGTAAGCCGAGACAGAAAAGAACAAAATAAGAAGAAAAAAAGAAAGAAAGAAAGAAAGAAAGAAAGAAAGAAAGAAAGAAAGAAAGAAAGAAAAAACTTATTGCTATGAAAGTTTAAATTTTAACATGGAAACTGGGGAGAAAAGCAAAATCATTCTATACAAGGATAGTGACATAAGGAGGATTTTACAACAAAAATGTTTATAGACATTTGCGTTTGATTTTTTTAATATTTTAAACTTTAAGTTGTGAGGGTATGACTAAGTCTGCAGGCTTAAAGATAATACCATCATCAATTACTTTTTTTTAAGGGGTTCAGTACGAGTCCATGTCATTAAAGGCTACCAACGTATTTAAATAAGGAATGAAATTAAGGTCACTCACACCTGTCTTGAGTGAAGAACACAGTGTTGGCTGAGTCAGCCATTTCTCACTAATCAAACAAATAGAAACAGTGAGATTCTGTTTCCCCAACCATTCTCAAAGGGTTTATGTTCTCCTTAAATAAAAATGGGGATATGTAATATCCTCCTTAAACGGTGACAAATTGGCTCAAATGGAATTTTTCAATAAATAGGAAAACAGATGTTTCTAATCCTGTAATTAGTCAACACTCTTTACTTTTGAATTCTAAAAGTTGGCTATGTTGCTTTACAACAATACTCAGCCAAAGCTTCACTTCTCATTAGTAAAGTGAGATTACAAAGAATTAGTCTATAATAATAATAATAATAATAATGCTTTTAGTTCTATTCAAATTTTTAATAGTGTATTAAATTCTTAAAATTATATGGGGGAAGGATAGTAATTTATCCTGACAAATAGAAGAAGGTGAATTAAGATAGGCACTCTTCTTTGGATAATAAAAGTGCTTAATTCTGGGACTCTATGAAAGGTAAAAATAAATAAATAAATACCCAGAGATAGATTTTACTCTTATGCCACTAACCTGCGCGAGGACATTGAATGTCCAGATTGTCACGTCCTGGGATGTAGTTGTGACCTGCTCCATGCCCAAATCAGACTGAACTAGAGATGGCCTCCACTGGAGAGGTTCATCAGTTACTAGAAGCTCCATGGGGCCTCGGTCTATGGCAGTTTCATCTATCACTATTATCCATTTTAGAAAATAAAGTTTAGAAAAGTTCTTTTTTTTTAATACTTGTATTAATTTATTACTGGACAGAGATGGAGAAAAATTGAGGTGAAAGGGAGGGAGACAGAGAGAGACACCTGCAGCCCTGCTTCATCACTTGTGAAGTTTCCCTCTGCAGGTGAGGACCAGAGGCTGGAACCTAGGTCCTTAGAAAATTTCAAAGCACCACCTTAAGCCTGAGCAGTGTTCTGTTAAAAAAAAAAAAAAAAAGGAGTCAGGTGGTAGCACAGCAGTTAAGCACACTTGGCGCAAAGGACCGGCATAAGGATCCCAGTTCAAAACCCCCGGCTCCCCACCTGCAGGGGAGTCGCTTCACAGGCGGTGAAGCAGGTCTGCAGGTGTCTGTCTTTCTCTCCCCCTCTCTGTCTTCCCCTCCTCTCTCCATGTCTTTCTGTCCTATTCAACAACGACGACAACAATAATAACTACAACAATAAAAAAAACAAAGGCAACAAAAGGGAATAAATATTTTTTAAAAAGCAGAAGCAAGCATAGATATATGATGTACGTAACGTCCTATTAATAGCATGTTTTAAGTATCTTAATTACTTCAAAGTCGGGCAAAAGTCTATACTCAGAACAGTAGATTTTTCTCCTCCTGAGTGGTAAGGGCAGTGATTAATACAGATATTAGCATGATGGTGAAGATGACTATGATCATGGTAGCAGCTGACATTTGCACCGAATGAGCAAAAAGCCTTTTGGGGCACAGAGTTTACTTGGTCCTTGCAGTCAGGGAGGCTGCATTCAGCTCTGTAAACGAGCCACTATAAAGCAGTCACCGTGGGTCTTTCTTTCAGCATGAGGTAGCAAAACTAGCGGCCATTTTCAATGACAACAGAACTCCACTCTGAGAAGAAAGCAAACAGTACACCCAAGAAGAATAAAGCCAAAGAAAAGACGGAGTTGGAAATTGTACTGGTTGGGTTAAGAAGGCTCATGTCTCTAGCACAGTGGGCCAAGGATGCAACCCTGTAAGAACAGAGGGCTGTGACATCACTTCTCACAATCTTTAAGCACAGAAAAAACCCTCTTTGGATTAACCAGAAATGCATCACAAGGTTAGAGATTTTGATTCAGGCCAGTACGTTTGTTAGTTAACTACTAAGAAAAATAATACAGAGGCCCAGGGAAAATAGCACAGGGTCTAATGCCTGAGACACTGGGAGTCGTCGTTCAATCCCTGGCTAACTACCTTAAACCAGTGTTTAAGGTAGTTAGCCAGTGGAGTGATTGGATAATAAAAGATAAATAAGATTTAAAAAGAAAGGAAAAAGTCGAGAGAAGAGTAATCCAGGGCTCCAGAGTCCGGAAAAGAATGAAGACCATTGTCACTGCGTTCTCTCTGGAAAGTCGTTATTCGCCTTTGTGCTATCCAGCAAGCAAAACTTCCACAGAGAAAAGGCATGGCTCAAGTTGTTGTGATAAATTGCAATATGCAGGCTACTGATGGCTGCAGCAAACAGCTAACCCTAAGAGCCTGTTACGACCTTTTTTTTTTTTTCCTTTTATGTCCTAAACATAATGCTCTAAAGGTCTGGTTTATTCACAAAACAAATCAGTCTAGGGGGTTCGTCAAAATGAGATCTGAGGAAAGCCCAACAAGGCGAATAAGGGTAGTGTGATTAATGTGCAGAGTTCTCTTGTCATCTCTTACACAAAAACCTTAAGATCGTTCCCTCTCTTTTTAGAAATAGACACAGCCTACCTATCGGGTGTAGTGAGGCTGATACTAGCGGGGTTGGCAAGACAAGTCACCTAACGGGGTGTCAGTCTTCCCACGCCCATGCACGCCACCCAGGTAGCAGCCCTAGTATACCACAGGGGACCGCTATCAACCAAGGGAAGCTTTGGGACTCTGATGTCTAACCCTTTCTCTGTCTCTGTCTATCTCTCAGTCCCTCACTCTGAAAAAAAGTCAGTCTGCAGTGGTGAAGTCACACATGTAAAACAGTAGTAGAGTTATCTGATCTAATGATCCACGGCATATAAAATATAGTTGGGGAGCAGAACTGTAAAAATAATGGATTGCTTTCTATTCATTTTCTATCTTTTTAAAAAAATTTGTATTTATTTATTCCCTTTTTGTTGCCCTTGTTGTTTTATTGTTGTAGTTATTATTGCTGTTGTTACTGATGTCATTGCCGTTGGATAGGACAGAGAGAAATGGAGAGAAGAGGGGAAGACGGGGAGAGAAAGACAGACACCTGCACACCTGCTTCACCGCCTGTGAAGCGACTCCCCTGCAGGTGGGGAGCCCGGAGCTCGAACCAGGATCCTTCTGCCGGTCCTTGTGCTTTGCGCCACGTGCGCTTAACCCACTGCGCTACCGCCCGACTCTTCCATTTTCTATCTAGAAGCATCAAAGATTCCTCGCGTCTGTAATCTATTTTCTGAGGCAGCGTTATATCGTTTGGATTACAAAACACAAGGATCTAAAAGCCCCCGTAGCTAGCATCCGGGTCTCGTTTCTAAGTATGTTCACAAAAGAGCCTCCATGGAATAAGATGAGATTTCTGAAATATGAAAGCGTCAGGCCTGACAGGGCCACTCCCTCTCCAAACCCTCTAAGTCCAAGGGGCAATGCTGACCTCGGAGGAGCACAGCAGCACCTCTGGAACCACAGACATCTGGGGTTGCCCCACAGATTCCGAGTGAATGCACCAGTGAGGTCAGGAAGCTTTCCTTCCCACTGTCTCCAAAGCAGAGTGAGTCCTGGCCTTTCAACTCAGCAGGGCGTTTACCTGTAGTTCTAAATAGACAAGAACCAGGCAGAGAGAGGGAAAGGTAAGGCCACTCCACATCACAATCCTTGGTTTCGGTGAGACATCTGATAAAGTGTCTCATGGAGAGAGAGGGAGAGGAAGAGGGAGAGGGAGAGGGAGAGGGAGAGGGAGAGGGAGAGGGAGAGGGAGAGGGAGAGGGAGAGGGAGAGGGAGAGGGAGAGGGAAGAGGGAAGAGGGAAGAGGGAAGAGGGAAGAGGGAAGAGGGAGAGGGAGAGGGAGAGGGAGAGGGAGAGGGGAGAGGGGAGAGGGGAGAGGGGAGAGGGAGAGGGAAGGGAAGGGAAGGGAAGGAAGGGAAGGGAAGGGAAGGAGGTGGGAAGGGAAGGGAAGGGAAGGGGAGGGGAGGGGAGGGGAGGGGAGGGGAGGGGAGGGGAGGGGAAGGGAAGGGAAGGGAAGGGAAGGGAAGGGAAGGGAAGGGAAGGGAAGGGAAGGGAAGGGAAGGGAAGGGAAGGGAAGGGAAGGGAAGGGAAGGGAAGGGAAGGGAAGGGAAGGGAAGGGAAGGGAAGGGAAGGAAGGAGGTGGCACACCTAGTTGAGTGCACATGAACAGGGTACTGTGCACAAGGACTGGGGTTCAAGCCCCCAGTCTCCACCTGCAGGGGAAAGCTTCGCGAGTGGTGACGCAGGGCTGCAGGTATCTGTCTGTCTCACTCCCTATTACCCCCTTCCTTCTCAATTTCTGGCTGTTTCTATCCAATAAATAAATAAATAAAGACACAAAGAGAAAGAAAGAGAGGGAGGGAGGGAGGGAGGGAGGAAGGAAGGACACTATGCCTTAAGCACACATGAGCTAGCTTAGGCGCTCTAAGGCTCAGACTACAGATCCACAGGAACAAATAAATGTTACTATTTGCCTCTGGCCTCTCCTCCTCCCCCCAGTTCTACACAGCCCGCCTACAGGGGTGTTTTTTGTTTGTTTCCTTGCCTGATTTTCTCCACAGCTTTCAAGAGCCTGCAACAGACAAATCAGAGAATCTTCAAAAACAAGCTCAGGTCCAATGGGATTATTACAAACAGGATGCCTTCATGACATCTGAGGACAAGAGTTGTTTGAAGAGGACTACCTCACAGAGGCAGTGCGGGCAATGCAGGGCAGAGACAAAGGCATCTTCTCGACCATATAAAATCAGAAGTGACCAGATGGTGGCTCCATTTCATTTCACCCCACTCCCCACCCCCCCAATTCTGCGTGTCACTCCCTGGAGACACTAATCAGAACTCTATTGAAGATGACGGGCTGTGGGGATTTATTATAAACCAAAGAAATCACCACAGAAACAGTCTCCAGAACCCAGAGATAATCCTGCAAGCTAACCAGGATCAAGATCTGAATACTAACACATACCAAATCCAAACTGGGCTCCCTCTGAGATAATTTTAGCCACAGCAGAATGTCACCGCATCCCCTTTCTACAGCTAATGCATAAGAATGAAAAGGAAGGCTAGTTTTCCACATCATACACTCACCAAAACAACTTGCAATCAATTAACGTTGTCAGCAGCAAAACTCAATTTTCTCCCCTGCATGTGGAGGTGAGCATAAGAATGGATTGAGAATTCCCGTTGAGAGCATGGCAAGGTGTTTCTAAGCAACCTTGCACCATCATCTTCCCTGACAAAAACAAGGGGAAGGAGTTTGAACTGCAAGCTGATGGGGGCTGTGAATACTAATGACAAGGCCAGGAGAAAATGCTTCCTTACTGACTTAAGAGAGAGAGAAAAGAAGGGGGAAAAAAAAAAAGCTCAGAAGCAGTGACTGGCTGTAAATAAATTCTAATTAAAACTTAGCAGGCAGCTTCTATAGCTGAGCCCAAGCCTGTGGAGAAGTGTCTCTGCTGACTGTCCACTCATGTGAACTGGGCTTGTTAATATAGCTGTACATTTAGGTTAGCCAAGGATTCGTGCGTGCTGCCCGGAAATTGCTCGGGGAGAGGTAGCAACAATCAGAAACAAAAAAGAAAAGAAGCCCTTCCCAACATGGCCTTTGACTAGCTGTGGTATTTGCCCAGTCTTCCTAGGGACATTAAGAAGGACAACATTCTTAATTCAGAATCTCTTTACAGCCACATGCACGGAACCAGATGGCAGCCCAGGGTCAAAATGCAAAATGCTTCCAGTGACTGGTCCTGATGCTGACCGCCAACCAGAACAGCAGAAAGAGTGAGAAAGAGGGGTGTTCTTCTCCTTCTCCGCTTGGATCTGTCCCTCTCCCGCTCTGCCAAACTGTGGGCATCATCTGATTTACCTTAACAACAACAATGATAAACAACAAGGGCAACAAAAAGGGGGAAAAAAATAGACTTCTAAAAAATAAAGCAGTGGATTCATGGTATAGGCACCAAGCCCAAGCAATAACCCTAGAAGCAAAGAAAAAAAATTTAAAAATATATTTTAAGGGGCCAGGTGGTGGTGCACCTGGTTGAGCGCACCTGTTACAGCGCACAAGGACCCAGGTTCAAGCCCCCGGTCCCCACCTGCTGGGGAGAAGCTTCACTAGTGGTGAAGCAGTGCTGCAGGTGTCTCTCTGTCTCTCTCCCTCTCTCAATTTCTGGCTGTCTCTAGCCAATAAATAAATAAATAAATATAATTTTTTTTAAAAATTGAAAAATATATATATTTTAAAAAGAAAGTTATGGTATGGAGGTTGAGTGTTTCAGAAAAGAGATTTTTCACAAAATCTCATATTTTAAATGCAGGAAGGCAGAGACCTTAGAGGAACAGTGGTTTTCCTGACCGTACAGTATGTGTTGCCTTTTAGCGGGAAATCATAGCTAAGGTCTGGGACCTTGAGAAGCCAAGACCTGTTCCATGTTGGCGTCTGGTACAGATAAATGGTAAGGCGGAAGCAGGCAGGTGAGGGCTTGTGAGAAGCAGTGGTGGAAAAAAGAGGCTGTGTGTGCACCGGTTACAGGGGAGAACTGGAGCCTCACAACGTGACATTGCAACGATCCCTCAAGCTCCGAAAGGCGACTCTTTAGCATGTCTGGCAACCGAGCATGGGTGGGTGGTTCACTGTGACTCGCATTCTTCCACATTACTTCTCCAATTAAATGAACAGAAAGAACAGAAAGCTGATATTAACTATTTAAAAATTTACACTGAGAACCAAGGAATTCCCCAGTAGAAATAGAGAGACTTGCTAAAAGTTTCATTACATGAATTGACTGCCAATTCTGTTGTCTTAAAAGCTGCGCTATAAAACACGGTGCCCTTGGCTGTTCCAAATCATATCCGAAAGAATAATCACTTTCTTAACACCGTTGCTGGAGTTGTCTTCCACTGGCATCTTGCCCACTGTTCTTTAGACAGAGTTTCAGTCCCATTAAGGAACTGGGAGGAGAGGGACACAAGAAAAAGCTAATTCAGTATCAGCCTGCTTACACTCCTTTTCTGCAGACGTTGGAAATAACCTGGAGGTTACAAGCTGGACAGAACCCTAGTGTCAACAGTTATTGGTCAGGAGGTGGCCTGTGAGAATAAATATGCTTTCAAATATCCTCTGGAATCCATCTGTTCAAATGAAGATAACGAACGCATTCTAATATGTACACACGTGCGCAGATACATATGAAGAATAGTCTAGATCCTCAACGTGAAGAACCAGCGGGGTGGGGGTAGATGGCATCATGGCCATGCAAAGAGACTCTCATGCTTGAGGCTCCAAAGTCCCAGGTTCAATCCCCTGCACCACCATAAGCCAGAGCCGAGCAGTGCTCTGGGTAAAATAAAACAGGTACAGCCTCCAACAAGTAAACCAATGCCCTCAAGCAACCTCAGGGCACCTGCCTTGCTATACAGGCCTCCCATCACACTTAACGAAGCTTAGGTGCTGTGTGGTTTTTCCCTCTGTGCCTCTTTCTACCTGAAAAAGTTGTCTTGGGAGAGTGAAACCCCGGTGAGGACAGGACAAGACGGGGGTGGTAGTTAACCAGGGGGCCTCCTCCCTTTGTTTGTGCTGCATGGAGTGTGAACGTGATGAATATGGTCAAGGCAGCCACTCTAGGTCTTCCCGTGATGCTCAGAGGTCGATGCCTCAGTGAGACAAGTGTCTAGCTCTCTGACTGGGGCTATCTTGTCTACCAGTCAAGGACAGCTTGACTGACCTGACATCAAGGAGGAATTATTAGCATGTTTCAATCACTGTTACTGGGGAGTCGGGCGGTAGAACAGTAGGTTAAGCGCACATGGCATGGCACAAAGCACAAGGACAGGCGTCAGGATCCCAGTTCCAGCCCCCGGCTCCCCACCTACAGGGGGATCGCTTCACAGGCGGTGAAACAGGTCTGCAGGTGTCTGTCTTTCTCTCCCCCCTGTCTTCCCCTCCACTCTCCATTTCTCTCTGTCCTGTCCAGTAATAACAACAACAATAATAACTACAACAATAAAACAACAAGGGCAACATACAAACTCTGGGTTGGATTTATTTGTAATCTTGCAAATAGAGGTGTAGAGGTTTAAGTTTCTGCTTTAACATCATGTGATTTAAATCCAGCCTAAGCGTGGGTCAGTAAAACAGCAAAAGTTCTACAATAAAGTTGAACTCATTAAACAGATGTGATGAAGACCTTCTTTTCTTAAAGCAGACAGTCCAAAAAGCTGCTATTCTAAATGATAAGATCAGACACTCAGACACTCACACAACACACACACACACACACACACACACACACACACACGTTCCCTGCTTCCACCATCACTTTTGGACCAGTAGGGGTGTGTACCTGAAGCTTTGAGGAAATGACAGAAATCATTTCAAGTAACCATCATCATCATCATCATCTAGGATCCCTGCCTCTTCTTTTTCTCTGCCTTCCTGGGTGTCCCGTCAAACAGTTAAGTCATTCCAGCCTTCTAAACTGAGGAAATGGAGCTCAATCAATTTGCCCTTAGACTGTTAAGAAACAGACATTAGGGAGTTCGGCGGTAGTGCTGTGGCACTTAAATGCATGTGGGGCAAAGTGCAAGGACCCACGTAAAGATCCCGGTTCGAGCCCCCGGCTCCCTACATGCAGGCGAGTCGCTTCACAGGCGGTGAAGCAGGTCTGCAGGTGTCTGTCTTTCTCTCCCCCTCTCTGTCTGCCCCTCCTCTCTCCACTTCTCTCTGTCCTATCCAACAACGACGACATGAATAACAACAACAACAATAACTACAACCATAAAACATAAGGGCAACAAAAGGAAATAAATAAATAAATATTATTTAAAAAAAAAAAAAAGGAAGCAGACATGAAAAAAGCATAATTGGGAAATCTGATCTTTCACTGCACAAATGAAATCTGAGAAAGACACATGAAGCTACTTTGTAAACAGTACAGTGCAATGCAGACAACACTGGCATTGATTCTCGGTTAAGGCGATGAACAGGGAAAAAGACTGCTGAGAGAACGTGCTGGCAATCTTCTCTTCACTTCTCTAGAAACGTTTCTGTAGCATTGGCATTCATTCTTTAAAATCAATGCAAACAGGAACTAATTTCATTCTTTCACCTCTGCCAGTTTAATTAGCATCAATACTATCGCCATTTGTAACTATTTATGAGACTTTTTTTTGCTGTATATACATCACTATGACAGATACACACGGGTTATAAAACTTAAAGCTGATATGCCAATTTGAAAATGTCTGCTGTGCCCTATAGACTGTCCACACTATGACTTCTTGGCCCAAAGGAGACATATATATACTGACAAATATATACATATAAAACGACAACACATCATCATTGCAGAAGAGCTTGAAATGCTGCCCTCCTTTCTCTCTGCGCTAACGTATCCCTCAGCACTTCCGGAACTGAAGAATGAACAGCTGATGTTATCTAGGAATCTTCTGAGGCGGGAGAAGTGGCAGGACAGAAGACAGGGTTCTATGCTTGGAGTAGGCTGAGCCGCTGGTGTCAATTTCACTTCAGACACATAAAATCCATACTCAGTATGGCGCCACAAGTTTCTCTAATCTTTAGTCTAAACACAGGTGAATCTGGGAATCCACAAGCTGGGAATCCATGTCATCTCTTGTCAAGCAGATGTGTTCAGGATCCTGAGAGAGAGAGTTGCCTGCTGGTTACCAGCCGATCAAAAAGTGTTGCATCAGCTAATGATTCACATTAGGACAAATGATTCAACACACTCAAGAAATGCCATTGTGTGTCTTTAAAAGAAAAAGGGAAATTCCTCACTGCAGAGAAGTCCTTGGTTTGCCCAGTCACGATGCTTTCTAAGGAGAGATAGGTGACTGGGCCAACAAGGCATGCATCACAACATTGCAGATAGACAAAATATGTGTTGGTCAATCTAGTTCAAGGTCATATCTAATTTAGAAAATACTCAGCTACCATTTCACTACCTAACTCCTAAAACAGTCTCCTGCTCACTAGATGTTTCCCTCCCTTTGTCACATGGATCTGATTATTTCTTTAGCGAAGAAGTCTACTTCTGCTATGTGAAACTTACGTTTGGCCATATTGTCTCATTCTCCATAATGCTCCTGAAAATACACACACACACACACACACACACACACACACACACGGCAAAAAGATTCCCTAGTCATTCTTACTTGTAGAGTTCAGTAATATACCTCCCAGCTACTCTTCAAGATCATTAAGAATACATAAACATTATTCTGTGATTCCTTTTAATTTGGTATGTTTCCAATAATCGTTACTTCACTGGACAGTTTTCTACACTGTTTTCTACCTTTTTTTTTTTCCATTTAATATGGTGTGTAAGATTTAAAACAAAAACGTGCTTTCTCAAAATCATGATATTTAACATCGATAGCCACTTTTTAATTGACTAATGTTATAAAGCTATCAAGGAAAGTAATCAGGTTTTTTTGTCTGATGATTACTACTTTAAAGTCTTTGGTCCTGTTTCCATTATCCTATAAACACTTTTGTTAATAATGTTATTGCATCAGTCTATTAGGGAACTGAAATTAAACTGGCTGGATACTAATTTTCCCTTTTAAAACCAATCTGCTGAATTTCCCTCCATCAATTCTTTATTATTGCTAGTACCAAGTCCTACTACTTTCCCTAAGATTCTTCTTTTTTTCTTTGTTTGTTTGTTTGATTGGGAAACCTCTGGAATCCTAATAACAGCACTGGCTCTGTGGGAAAGAGGAAATGGCCGGTGGATTTGATCTTTGATCACTGAGCACACAGCCTTCTCCTGAGTTGAGTTGTTCTAGCTACATTAATGTAGCTCTCCTCCAGAGTCTCGCCCACAACATTACAGGATTGCATTTTTTTCAAAAGGGGTAAAACAACAAAATATCGGGTTTGTACATGCTTGCATTTACTCTTGGAAGCATAAAATCACCCCTGCAGCACCTAGACAGCCACACACAATACTGACTGTCTCCACGGACACAGTGGGATGGCTGGAGATGACATCACCTACAGCTTCTTCACTGGAAATCACGTGAACATAACAACATTTATATATGCACTTTTAAAGATTTATTATCTTTATTTATTGGATAGAGATAGCCAGAAATCAAAAGGGGAGGGATGACAGAGAGGAAGAGAGAGAGAGAGACAGACAGACACCTGCAGCTCTGCTTCACCACTTGTGAAACTCTCCACCTGCAGGTGGGGACCGGGGGCTTGAACCTGGGTCCTTGCTCACTGTAGCATGTGCGCTCAACCAGGTGCACCACCCACCTGGCCCCAGGAGTAATAACTCTTCACATGATGTTTACTACCACTTTAAAGAATCTGTTCCCTAAAATTCCATGATATTTCAATATGCACAAGAAGACAACAGATTAGTGATGACCACAGCAACTGCCTATAGGGAAAAACCTTTATTCATTCTTTCATCCATCACTCAAGGCTGGAATGTGCAGTGCCAGGGATCCATCCTAGGACTGCACACACACAAAGCTCTGTGGGAACAACTATACTTGAATGCTCCTTAAACTTCAGACTCAACTCAAGCATAGAGAATCGGAAAAGACACAGGATATACCATTGGAAGAATGTTTTTAAATGGTAATGATGACTGTAGAGAAAGCTAATCATTTTCTGTGCAGAAATGGCTTGATAGAGGGAAATCTCTTATTAAGGATTTGGAAAAACACCAAGAAGCAGTTGTCTAGGACGAGTAGAAGCAGACCACGGACATTTTTAATCAAACCTCAAGTTTCACCTCGGGTTAATGGTAAACGAAAAATATTTCTTTAGCTTTCAGGATGGCCCAGCTGCACCATTCTCTTGGTGTAACAGAGAAGAAGAGAGTGGGAAGGATGGACTGGGGAGATGAGTCTGGAGTGAACTGTCTTCCCCCACAGTGGTCTTGATGTTCTCTTGCCAAGAAACCAGTCGCTATTCTAGGGGTATGTGTAAATAAATCATTCTCAAAACCATTTCTGGGTTATTACAATAATGATCTTCACCTCAGAAAACTGGAATGAACTCTGTGCCCGGAGTTCCACACCACCATCGAAAAAGCAAGCCTGGTGTTACCTCAAGGACAGATAAAAATAATCATCACTTGGCAGAGGAAGTCATGTGTCGTGGCCTAGATTCTTTAGTAACTTTTCAGAGGAAGGACACGTTTATAATATATCATAATCACAGTGGTGTTGGTGGTAACATTCTGCTTTACAAAGGAATTTAAGGTGTCAGGGCCTGACAGGTATCTCCTACATTGTACATGCTTCCTTTCCTGCCGTGAGAGTTTGTCCAAACACTATGTAAAAACTCAGTGAGTTAGAAATGAGAAGCTTTGAAAAAAAAATAGTATAGTCATGGGCTCTTTGGAATATAACTAAAATAGGACTACTAACTATCTACAAAATGGAGGACCCCCCCCCCCCAATTCTTCATCTGAACTATTCCAGCCTTTAGGTTTGTGATTAGTCAACACTTTGTTTGGCTCTATATGTTAACACTTTTTTCAGCCACCAGGTTCCAGATGCTACCATAATGCCAACTGGACTTGCCAGGGCAGGCGACCCCACCAATTTGTCCTGGAGCCCCACTTTCCCAAGCAGGCTGGGAGTATGGATCCACCTGCCAGCGTCCATGTTCAGCAGGGAAGCAATTACAGAAGCCAGACCTTCCACCTTCTGCATCCCACAATGACCCTGGGTCCATACTCCCAGAGGGATAAAGAATAGGAAAGCTATCAGGGGAGGGGATGGGATACAGAGTTCTGGTGGTGGGAACTGTGTGGAGTTGTACCCCTCTTAATCCTATGGTTTTTTTATCAGTGTTTCCTTATTATAAATAAAAAGTAAAAAGAAAAAAAGAAAAGAGATGAGAAGCTTTCTTTGCTCAGTACAGTCAGCTGCTGGAGTATGTGAGCTGAGGTTGCTCCTCTCAGCTCCAGGTTGGCTCTGTGGGCATGCCTGGGTGTATTCCAGAAGAGTTCCAAGTACTGGGTTGAATTCTATGCTGTTGTGGACATGCCTGGGTGTGTTCCAGAAGAGTTCGAAGTACTGGGCTGAATTCTATGCTGTTGTAGTCTCAGGTCTACTAATTACTGAGCACGAGAATCCCATTTTCATTCTGCACTGAGACCGGCACATCCCACTGCCAGTCCAGGGCCTGTGAGGCAGCAGCGCAAGCACCACAGAACACGTTAGATTCAGGCTCCACCGAAAACCTACCGAAGTGGAAGGGGCATTCCTACAAGAGCCCTCCGTACCAATGTGTGGGCTCCAGGCTGAGGAGCATTGCTCTGGCGGAAGTAATTCTACGTTCAGATATGAAGCGTCTCCTAAGCTGTCAAGCTGTGGCGGATACACGGCAATTGGTCAAGGAAATAGGCAACCTGGGAGACTAAAATGCTAGCAGAGCATTTTGCTTTCACAGAAATGACTGTGAGATTTGGTTTTCCACAAGAGCTGGTCCAGCCTTAGCTAAAATTCATGACACTTGTGTATACACACACACACACACACACACACACACACACACAGTGTCAAAAGATCTCTGTGCCTTCACCTCTGCCCTACCTCAGATGCCTGCGCTGAAGCCCTGCCAGTATTTCTGACCGCGCCTGCAGTGCAGGGAGGTAGAGTCTTAATACAGATCCAGACGTGAGCGTCATTCACTAGGAGTGAGTTCTAGTCCAACAGGACTTAGTGTCCTCATAAGAAGTGATCAAGAGGGTGGGAGTGGGTGGGAGAGATGGGTCACAGTCTTTTGGTGGTGGGAATGGTGTTTATGTACACTCCTAGTAAAATGTAGTCATATAAATCAGTAGTTAATTAATACGAGAGGGGGAAAATTAATTGTATGTCTCTAAGTTTTTCAAAACACAAACTGAATCTTTTCAATATATAGGCTGTGTAATTGATATGCAGACTCTCTCAAAAGCCTAGACCAAGTAGATCAGAAGCATCCAATAGCACAGCTATATACAAGATACTGGGTACTGTACAGCAAACACTAACAAAAGGACTTTTCAAAGTTAACCCAATTACCAAATAATGTGATGATAACATTAACTATCGATTGTCTTTTGGAACCCTAAGACAGCAGGAACCTCACATCTCCACTATAGAGCCTCTACTTCCCCCAGTCCTGGAACCCTTGGATAGGGCCCACTTTCCTGTATGCCTCTCCCAATCCATATCAAATAATATTTCATCTGCCGATCACAACCTAACCAACACAACGATTGCCACCTCAACATGCTTCTCTTCAGACTGTGTCCAGAAATTTCACGTGTGGAATGACAACCCTTCAACTTCATTACTCCGGTGAGACCTTTCCTTTCATAGTATACTCTAATTTCATTATCAGGTGGTTCACTTTCTAACAAAGTCCCATAACCTAGATATACACCAGTCTCTGTGAGAGAGAGCATATGTTCACATGTATCCGTCAACTACTGCAAAATATATGCCTGAAAGCAGAAGTGCACTAGAGTTTGCAGTGAGTACCCCCCTAACACTTCCTCTCCACTATTCCAAGCTTTGGGTCCATGATTGCTCAACAATTTGTTTGGCTTCGTATGTTAACTCTCTTTTCAGTCACCAGGTTCCAGATGTCATCAGGATGCCGGCCAGGCTTCCCTGGACTGAAGACCCCACCAATGTGTCCTGGAGCTCCGCTTCCCCAGAGACCCACCCTACTAGGGAAAGAGAGAGGCAGACTGGGAGTATGGACCGACCAGTCAATGCCCATGTTCAGCGGGGAAGCAATTACAGAAGCCAGACCTTCTACCTTCTGCAACCCACAATGACCCTGGGTCCATGCTCCCAGAGGGATAGAGAATGGGAAAGCTACTGGGGAGGGGGTGGGATATGGAGATTGGGTGGTGGGAATTGTGTGGAGTTGTACCCCTCCTACCCTATGGTTTTGTTAATTAATCCTTTCTTAAATAAAAAATAAAAAAATAAAAGAAGTGATCAAGACCTAATATAAACACAGTGGACACACAACGCAAAGAGCCAGAAGCCGGGCCTCCGAAGATACCGCCCCTGCCTCCACCTTGATCTCAGACATCCGGCTTTCAAAGCGGTGGAAAAATTAATCGTTTTCAATCAACTAGCAGCTCTTTGTTATGGCACCACAGAAAAACTAATATATTTCAGAAAGAACCAAAGCATATCCAACACGAGTTTGTTTTGTTTTTCTCTCCTCTCTTTCTGACAATATCCATGGACTTGATGATTTCTTGTCAACCTCCAGTTCACAATTCCATTAAGGGAGAAATTATATCAAGTGTTAGGTTTTAAAACCTCCCGTTGGCTTCATGTCAGAATACATACATGATTCCAGGACAGGCACAAAGTATCAGGAATAGACAGTGTTTCTCCACCCTGCCTATAATTAACCACACTGGAATGCACAGTCTGGGGGAGGGGGGCGGCGGAGAAAAACAGGGCAGCCACCTTAGGGGGGCCTGGTCCTGACCTCCACTTACACTGCTTGTACAAAAATAGTGAGCATCACTTAACCACAAGCCTCTCAGACACGTGGGAGATGTGTGAACGTACGGAGGAAACAGTATACACTGACTTCCCCGTGCAAAAGACACTTGGACTTCTCACTCTGGGCTTGACTAGCCTGAATGCAATTATTCCTGCCAGGAAAACCCACCCAGCAGAGTCTCTTCTCTTTCGCTGCCGATGGGCAGTGGGAACATCAGCTGGTCGTTTCAGCTACACACAGCAGCCGGGCCTATTCATCAACCACACTCCAAGTCTAATTTTAAAAAATGTGCTTTAAAAAAAGAAGAAAAACTGTGCTCTAAAGGAGGAGCAAGGCTCCAAGTGGCCACTCCAAGAGTCCTGCAAATTGGGACAGATCATGAGACTCTGTGAGACTCTTTCTTTTGCAGATTATATGAGCTACATCCTGGGAGATTTGTCCCTTTATTTCTCCCTGGTTTCCAATATTCCTCTTGCAGGAGAGAGAGAAAGACAAGGCACACTCATTCAATATTGCAACGGTGTGTTATTCATTCACAGTACAATCCTATTAGTTATAGATTTTTCTTTTTTTAATGGGAGCATAGTAACCAGAAACTCAACTTAAGAATCACAAGGACTACATTAGACTTGATTAAATTAGCCAAAGGAGAATTCACCAACAAGAGTGCTGTGTTCTTTAGCTGTCAGCTAGAGATCTCTATCCAAAAAGGACTGGACTCATTTACCATCCTGGTTGGCAAAGAGACAGACTTCACAATTGGTTCTTAAAACAATGAACTATGGGGGGGGGGGGGGTTTCACAGAGTGTAGATGGGTCCAGCAGGAGTTCCTGGCTCTCTCTAAGCATATGAAAGCAAACCTTACAAACATACGTCAAAGAAAATCAGGGTGAAGAGAAGACACTCTAAGCAAATCACACAGGTGCCTGAGGAGGGGGGAAAAATCTCTTCATGTAGTTACTGTAAGCATTTACTGAATCACCCTCATTCCCTCTCTCTGCCACTCCCGACCTCATGGCCATCAGAAACAACTGTTTCTGGTCCAAAGACTGGCTGACATTGGCAGAACAGGTGCAAGACAGGGACAGAAGCCGCAGCCCCAGCGGACCACAGCCACAACCCTCCCCAGCACACCCTGCGCCTTGCACGCAGCCTCCCCCTGAGAGAAGACCCGTTTCTGAGCCCAGACCTTCTTCCAAAAGACGAAGCAAATCTTACGTCTACGGCTGTCTATGTTCCCTGCTACCTAGGAGTTGCCAAAGTGTTTGTGACTCCCAAGTGTCCTCTTTCTGCTCCTTCCCTGAAATATCTAGTTGAGGTGGGCTGAGGGTGGGAAGGAGACATGAGGTGTAGATGTCTTGATTCATTCACCAATTCATTTGCTCACACCTTCAACTAGCATTTAGTTCCCACCATATGTCTGCCAACCACTATTCTACAGAGTAAGGTCCTCCTTTGACAGGCTCAAGGGCCACTGATGTGATAATATTAGACAGAAAGAAAGAAAGAAAAATAAATAAATAAATAGGAAGCTGGAATGGAGAGTGACTTGTTGGTCCAGAAAGTTGTTCCTTTGTACCAAGACTGAAAACAAAAGGGGATCCACCATTCAGAAACCAGGGGAGTAACACCCCAGCAGAAAGGAAACTAGCACAAGGTTTTACTTGGCCTCTGTAATGACCTCTTTAAGTAAAGAAGTGCACAAAATGGGGGCAGGTGGTAGCGCACATGGTGTGAAGCGAAAGATCTTGGTTCGAACCCCCTCCCTGGCTTTCCACCTGCAGGGGGGTCACTTCATAAGCAGTGAAGCAGGTCTGCAAGTGTCTATCTTTCTCTCCCCCTCTGCCTTCCCCTCCTCTCTTGATTTCTCTGTCCTATCCAACAACAATAATAGCAATAACAACAACAACAAGGGCAACAAAATGGGAAAAATGGCCTCCAGGAGCAGAGGATTTGTAGTGCAGGCACTGAGCCCCAGTGATAACCCTGGAGGAAAACAGGAAAGAAAGAAAGAAAGAAAGAAAGAAAGAAAGAAAGAAAGAAAGAAAGAAAGAAAGGAAAGAAGGAAGGAAGGAAGGAGGAAGGAAGGAAAAGGGGGGAGGGAAGGAAGAAAGGAAGGAAAAAGGGGGAGGGGAGGGGAGGGGAGGAGAGGAGAGGGAAAAAGTGTAAAGAAGCACATACATGGGCATATACACTTGAGGGCTCTCTCTCTCTCTCTCTCTCTCTCACACACACACACACACACACACACACACACCTACCTTCCGGCCTCTGAACCTATAAATCACTGAATGCCTCAGAGCTATTAGAAAACATTAATTCAATTCCTCAAGTTAAATTACATTTCACAATTTCCATCAATGGACTTGAATAGAACCTTGAGATGATTAATGTTTTATCAGCGATTACCCAGACAGGGGAACAGAGGACCTGCCATTTCAAATTTAGAACGTTAGCTCACTACCACTGACGCAGTGAAGGCTTGAGCGATCATTTGGATGAGCACTGTGACTTGAATTTAGCAAAAATGGAAAAAAAAATTGAACTTATTTGGGAAATCACTTCTGTCACTATCTTCTTACTAGAAGTCGGGAGGCCAAAATTTCAAGAAGGCTTCAAAATCTCACTGCTAAAAATAGACATTATCAGAATTATCATTTTTCCCCAGGGTTACCACCGGGGTTCTGTACCTGCACTATGAATCCACTGCTCCTGGCAGCCGGTTTTTCCATTTTATTGGGTAGAACAGAGAGCAAATGAGAGAGGATGGGGAGATAAAGAGGAGGAGAGAAAAGAGAGACACCTGCAGACCTACTTCACCGCTTGTGAAGTGTCCTCCCTGCAGGTGGGGAGCAGGGGTTCGAACCAGGATCTTTGCAAAGGTCCCTGTGCTTAGTACTATGTGCAATTATCAGGTGCACAGCCGCCTGGCACCACAAAGTGAGCTTCTAAGTCATGCTTTCTTCTTCACAGCACGGTGGGGCTGTTTGCCTCCTGAGGATGACAGCATCCCCCAAACTCCCAGAAAAGTGAAGCCCAAGGCTGACCCGCAGTGAGCAGCTCTGCTCGGTTCCACCATCAGTGAGACCACAGGCTGCTCTGCCTTTTCCCCCCCCTTTTTTGGTGTATCTCACTTACAATGCAAATGAGGCAATGAGGCAAGAGAGAAACAGGAGCAGAAAGGGAAAGCACAAAGTGGAAGTCGGACTGGGTGTGATGCACTACAGCAAAGAACTCTGGAAACAACAAATGTTGGAGGAGTTGTGGGGACAAAGGAGCTTCCTGCACTGCTGGTGGGAATGTCAGTGGGTCCAACCTCTGTGGAGAACAGTCTGGAGACTCTCAGAAGGCTAGAAATGGACCTGCCCTGTGATCCTGCAATTCCTCTCCTGGGGAGAGATCCTAAGGAACCCAACACACCCATTCAAAGAGATTTGTGTACACCTGTGTTCATAGCAGCACACTGTGTAATAGCCAAAACCTGGAAGCAACCCAGGTGTCCAACAACAGATGGGTGGCTGAGCAAGCTGTCGTCTAGATACACAATGGAATACTACTCAGCTGTAAAAAAAAATGGTGATTTTGGCTTCCCACCTGCAGGGGAGTCGCTTCACAAGCAGTGAAGCAGGTCTGCAGGTGTCTATCTTTCTCTCCCCCTCTCTGTCTTCCCCATCTCTCTCCATTTCTCTCGGTCCTATCTAACAACAACAACATCAATAACAACAACAATAATAACTACAACAATAATAAAAAGGCAACAAGGGGAACAAAAGGGAAAATAAATTTTAAAAAATGGCGATTTCACCATTTCCAGCCCATCTCGGATGAAGCTCAAAGGAATCGTGTGAAGTGAGATCAGTCAGAAACAGAAGGATGAATATGGGATGATCTCACTCATGGACAGAAGTTGAAAATCAAGATCAGAAGAGAAAACACTAAGCAGAACCTGGACTGGAGTTGGGGTATTGCACCAAAGTCAAAGACTCTGGGGTGGGGGGGGGGGGAGGCAGGGGGAACACAGGTCCTGGAACATGATGGCAGAGGAGGACCTAGTGGGGTTGAATTGTTTGTTATGTGTGAAACTGAGAAATGTTATGCACGTACAAACTATTGTATTACTGTGGACTGTAAAACACCAATCCCCTAATAAAGGGAAAAATGTAAAAAGAGAGAAATAACTCTGGATAAGATGATCCATAGGGCAGAATGGAGAGGTATTGTGGTCCTGGTGGAGGACAACAGAAAGGAGCCCAGGCTGGGCGGGAGAGAGTTCCGCAGACACGTCGCAGGGAAATAAGGGCCTGAGTCCGTGTGGCAGCAGCTGTCCTGTAAGCCCTTTAGTCCCCACAAAATAATCTGAAGAACTGAAAAGAAACAGTGGCTATAAACATTGCTACCACTATTGTCCTTATTATTTATTATTCATCCGTGTATCCGAAAACACTACTGTGGAGGTTAGAGTTGGGAAACACTTCCTTACAATGTCAGACTCAGAACAACTTTCTGTGAAATTTATCTCTCTTTTCCTGGGACTTCTAAAGGAATCAAACCAGAATGCCAAAAAAAAAAAAAAAAAAAAAAAGTCAATCTTGTACAATAGGAAAAGGGCAAAAAGTGATTTTTTTTTCCTTCTCTCAGTGTGGCAAAGATTAACAAGTTAGAAATCATTAAACAACATACGACAAGAGAGAACATTCTATTATTGCAAAATGCTGTCATAAGTGTTTCCTTTTTCAGAGTTTTAAAGGAACGTATGAGAAGTCTAAGAAGAAAAGGCTTTTCTGCACAGTGAGAACATTCAGGATCTACTGCAAAGCAGCCAGGGTCTGAATGCTCCCCACACACCAGGAAGCGCAGTGCTTCTGGCGCTGGGAGAGCTCACTAAGCCTTCCCGCAGAGCCTCATCTGAGCACAGTGGCCTTCCAAGTAGCAATGCAGCAGTGTTCTTCAACTTAGTGTATTTCAAGGCAGGAGGGTGCTTGATACAATGAATTTATCGTGTTTTAGGATAAAGTATAACATTGATGAGCGCTGTATCATTAAAGGGGGAAGCAAATAAGTATCGATTTGGGAGGTGGTGCAGTGGATAACATGTTGAACCCTCAAGCATGAGGTCCAGAGTTTGATCCCCAACAATATAATGGCAATGATGCTATGTTGTGTTCTCTCTCTCTCTCTCTCTCTCTCTCTCCTCTCAGCTCAAATAAGTGATGAGGATTAAAAAATAGTTTTTCTGTCCATATGTGTATACCAACCCTTTCCATGAAAAACACCTTATAAGGGAAATGGATACCACACTACCTTTTAAGAACACAAATCTTGGGGCCAGGAAGAGGTGTACCCGGTTAAACGCACACATCACAGTGCACAAGGACCTGGGTTCAAGCCCCTAGTCCCCACCTGCAGGGGGGAAGCTTCATGAGTGGTGAGGCAGGGCTGCAGATGTCTCTCTCCCTCTCTATCTCCCTCTCCCCTTTCAATTTCTGTCTGACTCTATCCAATAATGAAGGAAGGATGGAAGGAAGGAAGGAAGGAAGGAAGGAAGGAAGGAAGGAAGGAAGAGGGAGGGAGGGAGGGAGGACACAGATCTCTTCCAGTCATTGTCTTTGTTGCTGTGCTTTCATCCAAGTTAAAGGCTACAGAGTCACTATGGGTCAAGCAAAAATGGTGAGTGTGAGCAGATAAGGTTGAGAGGATTCACGGTGATAAGCAACAGTCATCCAATCCTTGAACATAAACGCATATGACATTTCCTTCTAAGATACAGCCATGAATTTTCAGAGTCCAGCAGATGATGCCTACAGACTCCATGGCACCTGACCCAATTCAAGAGCTGGGAACATGATAAGAAACGGTGAGAGGGAGGGCGTGCACATGCTTGGTGAGCAATTCCACAGCACCAGCAATGTTTGAATATGTTATCTCCATTTTAAATAAACCTGGAGAGAGAATGCTAAGGAGAGCGGGGATTTAACTAGCTTTAGGCACAAGAATAAGAAACCACTCCCAGATGGAGAGCTGAAAATAGAGAGAGTCAGTTTTACACCCCCTAGAGTCCAAGAAATTCCTCGGATCTGTTTTATCAAAGAAGTACTGAGAAACCACAGAAATCTCTAGGCTCCAAACAGAACAGTGAAGGAAAAAGTCCTGAAGTGTTAAGCTGGAGCAGGGAACATGTTAGTAGCTGAGAGGCATTCGAGATTACCCTGGACTAGGAACAGCTGGGGAGGATTGCGAGTTCTTTTTCAGCCTTTCTGCATCTGTGGGGACTGCAGGACCAGTACAGCAAAGGCTTTGAATAGAAATCAATATGCCCAGGGGCATTAACCCCACCACCACCACCACCGAGCTGAGCACTTGCTTAGTGTCTTTATCTAAAGTGTATACTCCTGGTGATGCACATTATGGAACAAGGAACATGTGGATTTTCTTAGCTGATAATTACTCCCCCCCCAACAAGCCGATCCTGAGATAATTTGTTTAGATGTCATTTATTTTTGAGGGCTGGGGAGTAGCGCACTAGGCTAAGCACACATAGTGCAAAGCACAAGGACCGGCACAAGGATCCCAGTTTGAACGGTCCCCACCTGCGGGGGGGGGGGGGGGGGTTCGCTTCACAAGTGGTGAAGCAGGTCTGCAGGTGTCTTTCTTTCTCTCTCCCCTCTCTGTCTTCCTTCCCCTCCTCTCTCGATTTCTCTGTTCTATCCAACAACAGCAGCAACAGCAACAACAACGGATAAAAGATGACCGCCGGGAGCAGTGGATTCGTAGTGCTGCCAACGAGCCCCAGCAATAACCCTGGAAGAGAGGGAGAGAGAGAGACAGAGAGAGAAGAGAACTTGTTTTCAAAAAATCAAATCTCACTTCACTATAATGTATAACACTCGTTTCTCCAAAAGAAGGCTTTGAATCTTCTGTGTGGGGGAGATGAGGTTGGGTGAGCTTCTTCTTCTTCTTCTTCTAGCGTTTGCCCTTCTTCCGTAGTTGGGTGAGCTCAGGTAAATAAACATGACGTAGCACCAAAGAACAAGAAGTCTTTAAGCCTAGGAAGCAGGAAGGCCGTCATTATTTCCTTTTATTATGTTTCACTTATTTGATAGAGACATCCAGAAACTGAGAGGAAGAGGGAGACAGAGAGGGAGAGAGATAGAGAGACACCTGCAGCCCTGCTTCACCACCTGTGAAGCTTCCCCAAAGCAGGTGGGGACGGGGGGGGGGGGCAGGGTTTGAACCTGTGTCCTGTGCGTGGTAACATGTGTGCTCGACCAGGTGTGCCACCACTCGGCCCCCTTTATTATTTTTTTTAAGTATTTTATTTAATGAAATACAGAAAGAAAGGTAGTGAGAGTGACCAGAGCACTGAAGTCTTTTGCAGAACTACTATGCCCCCAGCCCTTCTTTTTCTAGCGTTTGCCAGTCAACAGCGTCAAGTTGAGCCTGATGTCAAGTTTCGAGACCTCCTTTGAATCTGGAGAGGTGGCAGTCGTTGACTATGTGGGTCACAGTCTGTCTGGAGCCGCAGGGGCAGTTCGGGTCGTCTCTGGCTCCCCAGCGATGGAACATAGCGGCGCACCGGCCATGGCCTGTTCCATAGCGATTGAGGAGGGCCCGATCATAACGTGCTAGGTCAAAGCCGGGTTGACACTTGCGGGGGTCTGTGATGAGGTGTTTGTTCTTGACCTCAGCTGACTGCCAACTCTGTTTCCAAGAGTCTGGAACAGAGAAGTTCAGTGTAGGCCTAGGGGACCAGATTGGGTGACGAGACGTCAAGCATTGGACAGGGTGGGCGAAGATATCCGCGTATATTGGCAGGTCCGGTCGAGCGTAGACGTGGGAAATGAACTTAGATGATGCCGCATCCCGACGAATATCTGGCGGGGCGATGGTGCTAAGAACTGGCAGCCATGGAACCGGGGTGGAACGGATGGTTCCAGAAATTATCCTCATGGAGGAATATAATTTGGAATCGACCAAGTGGACATGGGGGCTACGGAAGCATACTGGGGCACAGTATTGTGCAGTGGAATAGCATAATGCCAGAGAGGATGATCGCAGTGTGGCAGCGCTCGCACCCCTGAGGAGCTGGCCCCCAGCCCTAGCGGCCCTCCATCTTCAACAGTGGCCCCAATCAACAGCCCATTCTCCTTCTCGTCTGACTCTCACTTTCTATCAGCAATCAGTCTTAACTATTTACTCTTTTTTTAAAAGGGGGGGGGGGTCCGGGAGGTGGCACAGCGAAGAGAGCTTTAGACTCTCAGGCATGAGGTCCCGAGTTCAATTCCCGGCAGCATCTGTGCCAGGGAGATGCCTGGTTCGTTTAATCTCTCCTGCTATCTTTCTCATTAATAAATAAAATCTTTTTTAAAACTAAGTCAACTCATGGCACAAGGTTTAGTTACTACTTGTTTCACGTTGGTTCTAAAGAAGTTCTTTTCTTTTGTTTCTTTTGCTTTATCCTGGTTGGAGAGGGGAATAATTTTTCCGAGATAGCTGTCATGAGAACGACGTCTCGTGTCCCTGTAATAAGTGTCGCATGCCACCCCACTACCAGCTGAAGTCCTCCTCTGCCATAGTCTACTGGGTCCCGACAAACACTAGAATCTAACACGACCCGCCCGGGTGTGTGACACCATCAGCGTTGCTTTCCCAGGTCCCACTACAGTGGCGTTTGGGTTACGTGAGTGACAGAGAAGCCTTCTTTGAGGCCAGATGTCATTCCAGGGCTCCCTCACTCTATGACCCATCATCCCTCAGCTTCAGCTACTTATTGATTGGTTTTCATTTATTTACTTTTTCGCCTCCAGGATTCTCTCTAGGGCTCGGTGCCTGCACTACAAATACACTGCTCCTGGAAGCCATTTTTCCCATTTTGTTGCCCTTGTTGTTGTTTGTCGTTGGACAGGACAGAGAGAAATCGAGAAAGGAAGGGAAGACAGAGAAGGGGACAGAAAGACACCTGCAGACCTGCTTCACCACTTGTGAAGTGGCCCCCTGCAGGTGGGGACCTTGGAGTGCAAACCTTGGGGTGTGCGGCCCTTGTGCTTTGCACTACATTTGCTTAACCCGCTGCGGCCACCACCCGGCCCCCACCTCTGCTACTTACTATCCTAAACAAGAACACAGACCAGTGAAATGTATGTAGAGCATTCACTCCCACTCGCCGGTACATTACAACAGTGCTGGCACTTTTGACCATAATCTCAACTAGCAGCATGGAACTGAATCATCTCGTTCCCATGAAATTGAGAGAGGGAGATACCTCATCTAGTAGGAATGTTAATTGCTATCTCTGAGTGGATGAGCCAAGTCTACTTAAAATTAAATAAGAAAATAACTTCCTGACACATGTCAAATTAACGTCAGGAGCAAACAGCCAATAAATGAAGGATGCAGACCAAGTGCATGACGCATAGGACCAGGCACTTCACATGATCATACCAACGGACAGCAATTCCAACCCCTTGGTGCAAGCTCAAGTAAGACCCGTCAAATGTTAGCGTCCAGCCTCTGTCCACTAGAACAATCAAACAGTATCTGGAATTTGGGGAAGAAAAAAAAAACGGTAACAGAGTGGTTGCAAAAAAGAAAGGAGTGTAATTGAATTATTTCAGTTCTGTCATTCTGTGTTAATGGCTTTGCCTTTGTTCTTAGAAAAATTTCAACTGTGAAGACATCTGTCAGAGCTCCCTAGAAAGGTCCCTGGGGGAAAAAAAAAATGCACTGCAGATCCTGAAATTTGGTGTGAAAGATTTTGGTGACACCCTGCCAAGAGTATCTCTACAGACAAGATTCTCCCAACTACTTAGTTATATAGAGACTGCCGCTTCTTTTAAACGTGATTTTTACTTGATAGGATAAATAGAAATTGAGAAACAGAGCGAGGAGAGACACCTGCCACACTGCTTCACCACTCATGAAGTTTCCTCCGACAGGTGCACAAGACAGTTGTTTTTTGTTTGGTTTTGATTTTGGTTTTTGCCTCCAGGGTTATTGCTGGGCTCAGTGCCTGCACCATGAATCCACTACTCCTGGAGGCCATTTCCCCCGTCTTGTTGCCCTTGTTGTCTTAGCCTTGTCGTGGTTATTATTGTTGTTGATGTCGTTTGTTGTTGGATAGGACAGAGAGAAATGGAGAGAGGAGGGGAAGACAGAGAGGAGGAGAGAAAGATAGACACCTGCAGACTTGCTTCACCACTTGTGAAGTGAGTCCCCTGCAGGTGGGGAGCCGGGGGCTCAAACCAGGATCCTTAAGCCGGTCCTTGCGCTTTGCACCACTTGCACTTAACCCGCTGTGCTACAGCCCGACCATTGTTTTTTAAGAAAGAAACTGCTCAGTATTAGATGGATGAAAAAGAAGAGTTCAGGGGTCAGGCAGTGGCACACCCAGTTAAGAGCACACAGCACTAAGCACAAGGACCGGCACAAGGATCCTGGTTTGAGCCCCCAGCTCCCCACCTGCAGGGGGGATGCTGCACACGTAGTGAAGTAAGTCTGCAAGTCTCTCTCTCTCTCCCTCTCCCTCTCCCTCTCTCCTTGTCTATCTCTCCCTCCTCTCTCAATTTCTCTCTGTCTAGTCCAATAAGATGGGGAAAAAATGGCCTCCAGGAGCAGTGGATTCCTAGTTCCAGCACTAAGCCCCAGCGATAACCTGGAGGCAAAAAAAAAAAAAAGGGTTCTTCAGTTCTTTGCCGAACTCTGACCAAGAACAGGCTGACAAACACAGTTACACTGACTACTGCACCAAACTCTGTGTGACAAAGTAACTAAAGGGTTTGGAGAAGACGGGGAAATAGGAAGAGCAACGTCACTCAGGACACGTCTACTTTGGGGGTGAGGAAGCAGATGTAACAAAACCCTGTTAAACCATTACAGTTTAATTTTTTTATTGTAATACCTCTTTTCTTTATTTTTCTTAGTTGGTCTGGTTCAATGTCGACAACTGATTGGGCCCTCCTCAATCGCTATCGAACAGGCCATGGCCAGTGCGCCGCTATGTTCCATCGCTGGGGAGCCAGAGACGACCCAAACTGCCCCTGCGGCTACAGACAGACTATGACCCACATAGTCAACGACTGCCACCTCTCCAGATTCAAAGGAGGTCTCAAAACTTTACATCAGGCTCAACCTGATGCTGTTGACTGGCTACGGAAGAAGGGCAAACGCTAGAAGAAGAAGAAGTCGACAATTCGACCCAAGGAAAAAGTTCACCACACTTGCAGCCATTATTATCGTGCACTGTGTTGTGGGGTCACAATTCTTAAGGAAAGGAGTCTTGTCCTTGAGGAGGGTGATGGCAACCTGATCCATGAACGTGTGGAATATGTGAGATGCACCACTGATGGGGAAAGAAGCCCTCACATCGGCACTGAACAGAGGGAGACGCTGTGGAGTAATCACACAACAGGACGCCACACAGAGCACATGGCTGCTGTGCCCAACAACTCAGACAAGTCTCAGAGGTGTAATAATGAACAAATGAAATCAGAAACCAGAGTCTGTATAATGTTTTATTCCGTGCCAATAAAGTTGAAGAGCAAAACTAATGGGCAGTGGTGAGTCAGAACAATGCTGACTCTGGGGAGGGGAGGGTACAGTTTGCCCCCTGGCAAAGCAGAGACAATCTGTTTTACGGGGCACAGAAAATGCCCTACATCTTAATCTAGGTGACAGTTACATGGGCTGACAGACAGACCCACAGGAATTGTTCAGGTTTTTCTTGCTCAACTCTACAGTCCTCAGCTGCCTACACATGCCTACAATTAACAGAAAAAGAAATCAAGATTCCCAAGTTGCAAAATCAGTATCTTAAGTCTTTGGTACTTAAAAAAAAACAACTATAAGAAACAGTTAAGTAAAGTTGACAAATAGTAGAGCTGTGGTTGTGAAATTTTAAGATGACCAAAATGCCACGGCCTTTAATGCTTTAATAGTTGGGTGGAGATGAACAGGAAATAGAAAAGTCCAGTGAAGTCGCCGAGCAGAGATGGCTATCAAATGAAGTGGAGTCTAGAGGGCCTGGGGGAGGATCTCAGGAAAACAAATGTTGTGCTTTGGAAATGACTCTTTGCTGGCAAGTTGTCAAAGTGTCCCAGAGTGAAGCAATGGCATCTTGGTGGGCTGCAAGTTTAAATTAGAAAGGACCACCTGCCTGGCGCTCTGGAGCTCTGGTGCTAATAAAGTTACACCCCAACTTCCCTGAAGACCTCATCTTTGTCCTCGGTGGCACCAAGCCCTTGGCAGAGGAGACCTGCAATATTCCAAAAGCCCCGGGGTTTAAGACTCTTTGCTCAGTGACAATATTAACTTGCCTGAGTTTTATCCACAGGTTGTTGATCGTTTTACTAGCTTCCTCCCCAAAATGATGCAAAAAGGAAAGAGAACAGGAAGGTGGGTCCATTCAGGATGGGACAAGTCACCTGCGTTTGGGGGTAGAAGCTATGGCTCTTCACGACTCAAAACCCAGAATGGACCGCAGTTATTAATGAGGTTTCACTCCAGCGATCGCCTCCTTGGCAAAGAGTTCGCAACAGGAAGCACCTCACAGTATGTGAGACCATCCTATCCATGCCGTTACAACCAGTGGGACAGAGAAGGAACGGAAGGGAAAAGAAAGTGGGGACCAAACAAGAGCTTGGAGGTGGTGAAGGAGGAGTGTAATGGAACTGACAAGCGTAAGGTTCCGAGTCTGGTGTGTTCTCTCTCTCATCAATCCATAGGCAGATCTTTAAAAAAAAAAAAAAAAAAAAAAAAAACTTAGAGGCTGGGTGGTGGCACAGCTGGTTAGGTACACATATTACCGTGCATAAGGACCCAGGTTCAAACCCCCAGTCCCCACCTGCAGGGGGAAAGCTTCACAAGTGGTGAAGCAGGACTGCAGGTATCTCTCTGTCTCTCCCCCTCTATCTCCCCCTCCCTCTGCATTTCTCTTTGTTCTGTCAAATAAAATAAATAAAGTTTAAAAATGAAAAAAGAAACTTAGCAGGAAACAAAATATACATGGCGCAGTCATGGGTTAAATAAAAAAAAGTGAAAGGAGTCGGGTGGTAGCGCAGCGGGTTAAGCGCATGTGGCCTGAAGCGCAAGGACCGGCTTAACCATCTGGGTTCGAGCCCCCGGCTCCCCACCTGTAGGGGAGTCACTTCACAGGCAGTGAAGCAGGTCTGCAGGTGTCTATCTTTCTCTCTCCCTCTCTGTCTTCCCCTCCTCTCTCCATTTCTTTCTGTCCTATCCAACAACAATGACATCAATAACAACAACAACAACAATAACTACTACAATAAAACAACAAGGGCAACAAAAGGGAATAAATAAATAAATAAATAAATAAATAAATATTTTTTTTAAAGAGAGGGTAGATTCAAAGTTGATTTAGGTCACTGTTCTGAGTTGAATGAGTGATACCCACAAAGGGGTTATTGCACAAGAAAGAACAGCTCAGTATCCAACCATTGCCTTAGGGACCAAGTCGTGAAGGAGAGAGATATTCACCAAACGTGTCTTTCTCCTCCAGACGAACAAGAAATTCCAAAGACATGTCATTTCTCCCTTAAAAAAAAAAAATGCTGTGTCTTAGTGGTGGCACAGCTGGTTAAGTGCACATATTACAAGGCCAAAGGACTCGAGTTCAAGCCCTGGGTCCCCCCGCCTTGGGGGTGAAGCTTCATCATCCCTGTCAATTTCTCTCTATCCTGTCAAAACACATACATACATACATACATACATACATACATACATACATACAGTTTTGAAAATGATACTATTAAATCCGAAGTCCTTCATTTCACCAAATAAAAAAGGGGGGATGCCCCGGCTCCCCACCTGCAGGGGAGTCGCTTCACAGGCGGTGAAGCAGGTCTGCAGGTGTCTGTCTTTCTCTCCCCCTCTCTGTCTTCCCCTCCTCTCTCCATGTCTCTCTGTCCTATCCATCAATGACAACATCGATAACAACAACAATAATATAACTTCAACAATAAAACAACAAGGGCAACAAAAGGAAATAAATAAAAATATATTTATAAAGGGGGGGATGGTGGACGGAAGCTTCAAAATAGGGATGAATACACCTCCGTAGAGGTGACGGAGCTAGACCACCAAGAGCACATTCAAGTACTGTTTGAACTTTGCCGGTTTCCACAGGAGAATGGTAGACATGGAGAACAGGAGAACGGTAGACATGGAGAGGCGGCGTGGCATCCAGACACATGCTTGGAGACTAGAAAGTTAAGGCCAGAAGCGGGAGACGGGGAGCTATGCCTGATCCAGTTCCCTTCGTCCAGCTGCCATGCTGAGGAAAATGAATGATATTTCCAGGGTTTCTTTGAGGGGGGCTGGTTTCTCCTGGGTCTCACACGGGGTGAAGAAGCTGCAGTCCTCGAAGATTTAACAGAACAGCAGCCCTGAGACAGCTGGACCACTCACGGAGTTGTCTGGATGTGTAGAAAGATGTTTTGTGGATTGTTTGTTTGTTTGTTTGCAGGGAAAGATAAACCTGAGAAATGAGGTTCAGCATCAGTCTTCGTCACCGGGGCCAACGGCAGACCCTCGGAAGACACTAGCATTTTACAGATTTCAAAACTGACAGAACTGTGCCTCATCCCACCCACAGTCATCTCTCCAGATACATTCAACCCATAAAAAATACCCCACCCTTTCACACATAAATGACAACACATGCAATCCACACTTGCAAACAACCCTCCAGGGTCTACACGGATGTGTGGAGACCCACAACGTTTTCACGGTCGTAGCAGAAATAATAAAGATGAGACCATTCCCAAGATGAGGCTTAAGTGATGGGTTTTCTGCCAACAATAGGAATGCTTAATGTGTAATGGCGAGAACAGTTGAATAATTAAGTAACTTCCTCGAATACTGGGAGGGGAGACAGTCTGCATAGAAAATGAACAGATGAAAAGGACACTGTTTCCTCCATATTCTAGTAATCATCTAAATTCTGAATGATTGTTACCCGAAGGGAGGTATCTGCTTTCCCAATCTCTTTTTGTTTGTTTGTTTTTTTCCTTCCTGGAGTAAATGTGGAGAAAGGGAAAGAAGGGTAAGGTCTTCTCTTTGGCACCTATCAGACACTGGGGTATACATCAGCTGGCACCCCTCGGAGCTCAGGCGGCAGCCCTGGGCATGGCCAGAGGTCAATGAGCAAGTCAACTAGAATCCAAGGTGTCCAGTGGATAGAGCTTCGTCAATTCAGCTCTGCTCGGCCCTCGAACGTGACAATTACCAGAGCTGTGCGAGAAACGTTGAAGACACTTTGCTTTCTTTCCTGTGTCTGAGAACAAGAGCAGAGTCTGAGTGTCACCTACGGAAAAGGCAGGACTCTTCAAAAACTGCCGTGGAACCAGGCTATACTTCAAACAACTTAATCAGCCGTGCAGAAAATATTAACAGAGATCTAGTCTTCAATCACAGTTAGGATTATTCCCAAGTAGATACAGATATAGAAGAGAGAGAGAGAGAGAGATCAAAGGGGGGAAGTCTGTGCGTGCGCAGAATGAGTGTGAGGAAAACCCGAAGTAAGCAGTTTGATCCTGGTCAAATTTATTCATTCACTGAAGGAATTTTTTGCTACAAGATGCAAGTCATAGAAGGAATATTTTTTATTACAGTTGCTTCTTCTTCTTCTGCTTCTTCTCTTCAGTAATCTTAACTAATTCTTACTGAAATGAAATCAGTGGACACGATGAATAATTAACACATAAATTTTGATTTGTGGTAGTCAGTGGGAAACTAAGCAAAGCTTTTGCAACCAGAAGTATGCAAGCTTTATTAATATTTGCCAATTTACACTACAAAGCCTCTCTCTCTCTCTCTCTCTCTCTCTCTCTCCCTCCGTGTGTGTGTGTGTGTATGTGTGTGTGTGTGTGTGTGTGTGTGTATAAAACATGGGAAGCAATGCTTCCACAATTTTAGGAAATAAGCAGCTGCCAGGGAAACACAAATTCAGGCAAAGATAGAAAAAAAAATGAAAGGGAGGGAGATGGTTTTCTTTATTTTTTTAAAAGCACTACTTACTTATTGAAAACATCCTACTCCCTGAAGAGCCTCAGAGAGCTAACGCTGATCTATTTTCATGACGCTTGCCAGACTCAGTACTAAAATTTCCAGAAAAACCTGAGTTTAGAATTGGGGGTTCGTAAGTTCGAGTTTATTCTGATACTCATTAGTGCCTCGATGCTTGCTGAAAATAGAATTCGGCAAAGACTGGGAAAGTGGTCAGAACTATTCTGTGTTTGCTACTCACTTATTAACAGAAGATAATACAAACTTGAATATATTTTCATGATTTTGTAGCTTAAAGTAGACATAATCCTACCTTAAGTAACTAAGCTATCTTTTAGTTAAAAACTAGAGTTATCAACCTAGAAATGTAAAGCAAGAAAGCTAGTCAAAATGAGAGATTTCTCTGGAAATGGAAAAAAAAGCATTTTATGAGAGGATTCGCTAACCAAGTATTTATTATCTGAGCAAAACCGGAAGACAAAACAGATTAACCATCAAACCGTCTGGGACCGGTGAGACCGCTCGCGTGGACAGTGTGCTGGCTGCCTCTGAGAAGCAAAGCCAGGTTGTGACTGGCCCCCTGGACACTAAGGGAAGCGCCAGTGCTGCGGTGTCTTTCTCTCTGTCTCTTTCACTCTTGAGCTGAAAAAGTTGGCCTGGAGTAATGAAAGCTCGGTGATGGTCCTCCTGTCTGTCCCCAACCCCCTTCAGAAGAGACACAGGAATCTAGAGGACAGAAAGACTGACTGAGCGAGGCATGTTAGATTCTCCTTATTCCCTTTCCATTTTAATTTCATGTATGATCAGAAAAAAAGGATCTTACCAAATAACATTCTCAGAATTCCTTGTGAGTATCGAATAGGGCAAGTCGGAATGAAATCGTAAGCCGTCTAGAGTAAATTCTGGATCTTGGACCAACATCAAGAATCCCATTGGTCCTGAGACCCCACATATAATTTTTCATAATGAAAGCAGTGAAGGAAGAAGTAGGAGAGCACAACACTGATGCACTGCTTCGATTTAAGCCCATGAGAATGGGAGCCAGTTCACATCAACAAGCAAAGTATGCAACCGTACCCAAGCGCAGGCAGAAAGCAGAAGCGACCAAACGGCCAACTGTTTCTAATGAAAGAAATCACTCCTTAGAAAGAGGACACCATGGTTTTGTTTGTTTGGTAAGATTTTTCTTTTTTTTTTTCCACATTTCCTTTTTTTAAATTTTTTATTATCTTTATTTACCAGATAGAGATAGCCAGAAATCTAGAGAGTAGGTGGAGATAGTGAGGGAGAGAGAGAGAGAGAGAGAGAGAGAGACCAGAGCACTGCTTCACCACTCGCAGAGCTTTCCCCCTGCAGGTAGGGACAAGGGACGGGGGCTCCAACCTGAGTTTTGCACATTGTAACATGTGCATTCACCGGATCTTTTTTTTTTTTATGGTAATGGGATATTGAAAAAAGAAAAATAAGCCCCAGCATGTGTGCGCCTTGTCACAAAAGTGGACTTTCAACTCTGACAAAGACAAGACTATGAGAGACTAAGTGGGCGCAGTAGGCACTGTTCAAGCTGCCCATCTCAGGAGCTTTGGACAAGTCCTGCATGAGTCAGGGAGAAGGCTGATGGCTGGTTCTTTCCCACTGGAAGACACAATGGGGCAACAATTCCTAATCTACGTCAGATTGCGTCGTGGGGGAGAGAGAAGAGACCGAGCAGAGGGGGAACACAAATCTTTATTCATGCGGACACCCCAGAAATGGTTTAGGCCACGTGGAGCTAGCAAAATGGTCGCTTCCCACTATGCCTACCAGCCCTTCTCTGGGTCACAGAAGAGAGGAAAAAAGCAAGAGAGAGAAAGGCGGAAGCAGGAGGGCTTTTATGGGAGAAATTCTGGAAGTGGCAAGTGGGGACGGGATTGGCTAGAAAAGGGCAGTGGAGACAACAAGGCTCTCTGGGAAGGTAGAAAGTGTCCATAGCAATGGTCGCTAGGGTTTCATCTCTTGCAGGAATGGGTGGTACCCTGAGGGGGCTACGTGGTAGATATCTGTAAATAAAACTTGCATGGAAATAGAATGTTTTGTGGGCCCTGCCGATGTTCGACCACATCTGCACAATATCCCAACACTCTAAGGGTAGAAGTGAGTGTCAGTGGATGCAGGAAGCTTCCGTTCTGGTGAGGAGCACTTGACACAGAAAATGAAAACTGCCATTGCTAATTATTTTGTCTGTCCCTGTCTTTCTGGGGGGGTGAGGGTATAAGAGACCCAACACCTGGTGAGACTGTGAGCTGGGCAGTTGCTGTGGTAACCAGGAAAAGGCACCTGCGCATCAATCAAGTAGGTAGTCATGATAAAGCTATAATACCAAACGGGATACATCTTGTTTCTATTCAAGAACGTCATTCCCCACGCACCCGAATCTTGGAGGTATCAACAAACCAGCCAAACCTACTTAAAGTATAAATATAAATAAAGGCAGAGAGCCAAACTTCAACCCCCCCAAAAAAGTATTTCTTTTTCGAATTTAAATGCATGCTTGGAAGCAATTCACAATCGTTCACTCATTCCAAACGTTAAAAAAATTAGAAACACAAATTTACCTTTGCACTCTTATAAAAATACATATTAAAACAATGTAAAATGAACAATACACAAGAAAGCAAACTTCAGTTCTGATTAAAGGCTGTTTTTGAATCATCTCTTCATTTTCACCTTAAGCTTTGTCTGTAAAATGCTAAGATACAGGGGGAAAATCTTATTTTCATTAGAAAACAGTCCCCCAAAACATTTTATGGCTTGAAATTCGAGCTCAGCAACATGTGTGCAATTACAAAGTATATCTTGCAGGAATAACAGAGCTATGTGTCATGAATACATACATACCAGTAGCACAATGCTCAAATCATTAAGTTTTATTTCATTACGATCCACTCTCAGAAACACACATGGTCCAGCTGACAATTAATCACAATTATTCGACCCCACAGCATAGCACCAAGGGGATCAGCAACCACGCAGCCTTGTTTTCTGCCTGCTACAGGAACAGAAAGAAAATTCAGACAATGTGGCACCACGGTGAAAGGGCAAACAAATTCATTTCCTGTTGAGAAAAAGGAAAAAAAAAAAGAAAGAAACAAAAGGGGGGGAAGCTTGAAGAAAGAGGTTTCTGTGTGTCCACTCTTCTCCCTGGGTCAGCTTCTAAATGTCTACGCAGGAAGCTATTTAAGCTTGTTTGACATTAGGTCAATGTGCAAAATCTGATTTGTTCCCTCCCCCCCCTTTTAAAAATACTTTGCTAATTTTTTTTTTCCCCTCCAGGGTTATTGCTGGGGCTCGGTGCCTACACCATGAATCCACTGCTCCTGGAGGCCATTTTTTTCCCTTTTGTTGCCTTTGTTGTTTTATCATTGTTGTGGTGGTTGTTGTTGTTGTTGCTGTGGTTGGGTAGGACAGAGAGAAATAGAGAGAGGAGGGGAAGACAGAGAGGGGGAGAGAAAGATAGACACCTACAGACCTGCTTTACCGCCTGTGAAGCGACTCCCCTGCAGGTGGGGAGCCAGGGGCTCAAACCGAGATCCTGACCCTGATCTTTGTGCTTTTGTGCCACCTGCACTTAACCTGCGGCGCTACCGCCCGACTCCAGTTGATTTTCATTTTGAAACCGCTCTTTAAAAAAAAAAAATCACACTGAATGATAAGCTGCAGATGAGAACTTCAAGTTCTATTAATAGGCAGGCCCTTTGATAAAACTATGTAAATAAGCCAAAACCAGAGCAGTCACTGTAGCCAAACTACTAGGGAATCCTTCTAGAAAGAAAAGTTTGCCAACGCAGAAATGTGAGATCATGTATGTTCACACACTGACGTGTGTGTGTGTGTGTGTGTGTGTGTGTGTGTGTGTGTGCGTGCTTCCAAAGGAAATAGTTAAACATGAAGAAAAGAGAATATATGTTATGCCATCTTCAAAAATCTCCTCTAGGAAACAAGGCTCATGATATTTTTTTCAAGTCACCCTCTGTAAGTCATCTGCAACTATAACCTCTCTCTTTTACTCCCACAGCCTGAGACAGACAACTGATTCTCTCAGATGCAGAAGAGAGAGCAGGAGCTCTGGGGACCTATTTCGAGCAGGAGCTGAAGGAGAGCCAGGAAGAGCCAGAGCTCTGGAAGTTCTAAGTCTAAGAACACGGGTCTCCCCTACTACCTGGTGCGACACTGTTCCTACTTGGTATGAGATTTTATTTGGGAGTATCTCAAAATAGTGACCAATGTTGTCCATGCAAATTATGGGCAACAATGTATAGTTCCACACCGTACCCACCACCAAAGTTTCTTTTTAAAATCTTAAATTTTGGGGGCTGGGCTGTATGTAGTGCAGCGGTTTAACCGCACATGGCGCAAAGCACAAGGACCGGCATAAGGATCCCGGTTCGAGCCCCCGGCTCCCCACCTGCAGGGGAGTCGCTTCACAGGCGGTGAAGCAGGTCTGCAGGTGTCTTTCTCTCCCCCTCTCTGTCTTCGCCTCCTCTCTCCATTTCTCTCTGTCCTATCCAACAACGACATCAATAACAACAACAATAATAACCACAACAATGATAAAACAACAAGGGCAACAAAACGGAAAATAAATAATAAAAAAATTATTAAAAAATCTTAAAATTTGGGGCGGGGAGACAGCATATTGGTTATGCAAACAGACACTTATGCCTGAGGCTCCAAAGCCCCAGGTTCAATCCCCCACACCACCATAAACTGAGCAGTGCTCTGGGAAAAGAAAGAAAGAGAAAAAAAGAAAGAGGATAAAAGAAAAGAATAAAAGCCATGCCATTATATATGAATTGTTAGAATTTCACTCCAAGTTTTTAAATTTCTTTTTATAAAAGGCAAATATTTTAAAGCATCAGCAACAGTCTCTCTACAAATACTGGGACTAACTCAACTGAATACTGTGGTGCAAAAAAAAAAAAAATACAGATTACCATTGAGGATAGTCACACCTGATATTTCCAAAACACAACCTTTAGGGCTAAAGTAATAGGTAAAAAAAAAAAAATAAAGACCAGGTGTCTATCTTTCTCTCCCCGTCTCTGTCTTCCCCTCCTCTCCCCATTTCACTCTGTCCTATCCACCAACAACGACATCAATAACAACAATAAATAATAATAATAACAACTCTGCCACTTCCTCAAAGATCCCAGCTTGCTCAGTTTTGTTTTAAAATACTAAGAGCTCACACAGTTCTCTTTACTTATCAAGTGTTCAATGATGTTCCACTAAGAATGGCCTGTAAACAGAGAACCAGGTAAAGTCCAGGGCTTTTCATTCAAGACCTCCCAGCATTTCAGAACACTCAAGACTCTCTCGAGAAAAGCCTCTGCTTGCTTTGCAAATTCATCAGCTCCTTTAAAAACTGAAATACATTCCTTTCCACCCCACTTAGAATAGCTTTTCTCAACGCTTGGTGACATCGAGTGACATTTTGGACCAGTGAAGTTAGTAAGCATGTGGGAACAATCCTGTAAGTGACAAAGTCAGTTACCATTAGCGTAGCGATGAGAAAGTGACATCTCAGAAGACAATTAGCCCTTAAGGAAACGTCTATAAATTTATCTTGAAACAAAATGAACCCACGAAGGAAAAGGTCCGAACCGAAGCAAGTGTATGTTTACGTCAGCAAGGCGTTGAGCCCATTTCAAAACAGTTCTTCAGTTATGATGCCTTCCGGGTGAACTATTTCCCACTGGGCTCCAAAATATTAAATTCTGCCTGTCTAGGGTCACACCGTTTTCACCTACTCGACACTTCTGTCTGGAGGAGGCATTCTTTGTCCAGCCCACTTGACCTGAACATCTCTATCCCCACACCTCACACAGCCCACACCTCAGCATCCGGGTTCCAGTCAAGATCAACCACAACAGGAACCCAACCTCCTCTCTGGGAGAGGTTTCAGAGTCTAAGGCCCACGTGTGAAACAGGAGAGTTTCTAGCCCCTGAAGATAAGTGATGAAAACGGGACGGGAGTCAGGTGGGCATCATGGCAGCATCTGCAACTTGGTGGCTGAAAAGCATTAAGATATAAAGCAGAACAAAGGGAGTCGGGCTGTAGTGCAGTGGGCTGAGCGCAGGTGGCGCAAAGCACAAGGACCGGCATAAGGATCCCGGTTCGAACCCCGGCTCTGCAGGGGAGTCGCTTCACAGGCGGTGAAGCAGGTCTGCAGGTGTCTATCTTTCTCTTCCCGTCTCTGTCTTCCCCTCCCTCTCTCATTTCTCTCTGTCCTATCCAACAACGACAACAACAATAATAACTACAACAATAAAACAACAAGGGCAACAAAAGGGAATAAATAAATAAAATAAATATTTAAAAAATTAAATTAAATAAAGCAGAACAAACTGTTTGATAATCAGGATCCTAAAGGTAAGAGTGTAGACTAAAAAAAAACAATGGGAAGGAAGGAAGGAAGGAAGGAAGGAAGGAAGGAAGGAAGGAAGGAAGGAGCGGAGGGAGGGAGAGAGAGAGGGACAGTAGATGGATGGATAGATGGATGGGAAGAAGAAGGAGAGAGGAAGGAAGAGAGGGGGAGGGAGGAAAGGAGGAAACGGTGCCCCCCCCCCCCAGAATGCTCAACAAAGACACAGAAAGGCATCTGAGAATAACAGTAGGAGCTTCAACAGCCCCAAAGAGAAAACGGATGTGTCCAGGCAATCCTTTCTCTGACTTTCATACTTTCTTTCTCTGCGTGAGAATAAATCTTGTTCTTTTCCATCTCTTTTCTTTGCGGGGGGGGGGGGGGGGGATAGAAACAAGAACAACAAACAATATAACCGGGCATTCTTCTGTGACTGACCCAGAACTCCATGTTGGCAGGACACGGTTTCCGCAACCACTCAGAGAGCATGTATCCTACGTGTTGTGACTGCCATGGAAATTGAGAGGGAAACTCTGACTGCTTTGAGGGCTCTAACTCCTATTTCCATACAAACATCTGAAAATCAGCCAAGGAAATGACAAAACACATGAGCAGGACGTGGCCCTGAGCCTCATGGCTGACATACTTACGTGCACTCGCACTTCAGGGCAGACTTTCAAGAACAGTCTCTCCATCCAGACTCCCACAAGACGGGGGGGGGGGGGGGGACACACGTTCAGAAAGAGACGTCGTGTCCAATGGGGTCACCACAGGCTCAGAGAATGACATGATACTGTCTTTTACCCGTATGTTTATAAGACTCCACATTTGGGGGGTCGGGCAGTGGCACACCCGGTTAAGTGCACACAGGTGGTGAAGCAGGTCTGCAGGTGTCTACCTTTCTCCCCCCCTCTCTGTCTCCCATTCCTCTCTCCATTTCTCTCTGTCCTGTCCAATAAAATGGGGGGGAAATGGTTGCCAGGAGCAGTGGATTCATAGTGCCGGTACCAAGCCCCAGAGACAGGCCTGGAGATAAGATAGGATAAAATAAAATAAAATAAAATAAAATAAAATAAAATAAAATAAAATAAAATAAAATATGACTCCACTTTTTTTTTTCTCCAGGGTTATGCCTACACCACAAACCCACTGCTCCTGAAGGCTATTTTTTCCCTTTTGTTGCCCTTGTTGTTTATTGTTGTTGTTATTATTGCTTTTGTTGTTGTTGGATAGAACAGAGAGAAATGGAGAGGAGGTGAAGACAGAGAGGGGGAGAGAAAGACAGACACCTGCAGACCTGCTTCACCACCTGTGAGGCGACCCCCCTGCAAGTGGGGAGCAGGGGGGGGCTGGAACTGGGATCCTCACGCTGGTCCTTGCAATTTGCGCCACCTGCACTTAACCCACTGCGCCACCACCCGGACCCCAAGATGCCACTTTTGAAGCCACATATCCTTATAATTATACTGATGAGAGATAAACGCGGCTACGATGCACTGACGTCCCAATCTGCAGTACCTCAGAATGTGAACTTTTTCTTTGGAGACGGAATCTTTACAGGAATAATTCAGTTAAAATGAGGTCACTGGGGTGGACTCGGGTCCTGCTGGTCCTTAGACACCAAAGGTCACTGCGGTGAAGACGCAGGAAGGACACGCCACAAAGACGGAGATCAGGAGTGAGGGGTCCATGGCCAAGGAGCCCTGTGACTTTCAGGCAGCGGGGAGAAGCTCGAGGCCTTGCCGACAGCCGGATCTTGTCGCCTCCGGTCCCGTGGCGTTCGGGCAGCCCGATCTTGGCCCTGTGTCACAGCCTCCGTACAAACCCCGCAGACCAGCCGTAAGTGCTTGGACTGAGATGGGTTTTTAAAGTTGAATGTGGGAAATCGGAGCATCGATTTCAGGAGGAGACGAGGGGTCCGTGGGGGCTGCTCTGTCTGTGCCCTGGAGCATCTGGGCTCTGGTGGGGGGCGCCTGTGGGTCTGCGAGAGCCCACCTGCCCAGCCCTCGTCTGCCTGACGACTCAGGGGCCAGCGGCACAGCCAGGAAGAGGAAGGAGCTCGTTAGCAGCAAAGACAGGTAGGTTGCTGGTCCCTGCTGCCCGGAATGTCCGCCCATGTCCACAGGCACCAGACGGCAGTGCACACAGTGTTTGCTCGTGATGGGCTGCCAGGGATTGAACTCAAGACCTTATGCTTGAGAGGTCAATGCTTTATCCACTGTGCCACCTCCTGGACCACCTCTCTCTCTCTCTCTCTCTCTCTCTGCATATGGTAATGTGTGCGTTGTACCAGGTGCACCAGCATGGGGGAGAGCACAGAGCAGCCTCCCTCCCGGGGCCAGTTTTTGATGTACATTTTGAGGAAGTGGGGGACGGTGAGGAGAGAGAGGTGGAGAGAGAGAAGAGAGCCACCATGCCACCACCTGGAGCTCCCCTGGTGCTGTCCACGCCGCTCCCGTGTGACCAGGGGGCTGAGAGGGGCCGGGGGGGGGGGCACTTGCCAGCTGCCATCTCCTGAGCCCGCGAGCCACACTAGAGATGCCTCATCGCCTCTTCTGTGTGTGGGGGGCATCACCACAGCTGCTCTGGGTCAGGTTCTCAGAGAGAGAAATGGGGAGAGAGAGAGAGAGAACAAGAGAGAGAGAGGGGGAGAGGGAGAGAGAGAGAGAGAGAGAACAAGAGAGAGGGGGGAGAGAGAGAACAACGAGAGAGAGAGAGAACGAGAGAGAGAACAAGAGAGAAAGAGAGGGAGAGAGAGAACAAGAGAGAGGGGGAGAGAGAGAGAGAACAAGAGAGAGAACAAGAGAGGGGGGAAAGAGAGAACAAGAGAGAGAGAACAACGAGAGAGAGAACAAGAGAGAGAGAGAACAAGAGAGAGAGAGAGAGAGAACAAGAGAGAGAGAGGGAGGGAGGGAGCCACAGCTCCCAGGTGAGCCCCCAAGTGCTTTTCTCTCAAAGGGTCAGACAGTATTTGGCTTCTCAGGTGGTGAGTGAGAGACCACCTGAGACCCAGGAGGCTCCACGAAGCCTCAGACACGAGACGCTGGGCACCCCGTGACGGGCATCACTGTGAGACGGGGAGGGGGAGACACCACACGGGCCCAGAGGTGGTCAAACCCTGGGAGAAGGAAAAGCAAGAGACAGACGGGCCATTAAGGCTGGGAATCTCCCTTAACACAGGTGTCCAGGACAGACGACGCTAATGTCACCGGCCAACGATGCCTGTTTAGTTTGGTGGAGGATGCGGGGAAACATACCCAGCATGCGCCCGTACACGTCAACCTGTATCCAAAACTAAGCAATGGTGAACCAATGACAAATCAGGAGAATTTCATTGTCAGAAAGAGAGAAGTATGGGCCTGGTGGTGGCACACCGGGTTAAGCACACATAGGACTAAGCACAAGGACCCCTGCTAGGATCCAGGTTCAAGGCCCTGATCTCCAACTGCAGGGGGATACTTCGCAGATGGTGAAGCAGGTCTACAAATGTCTCTCTTCCTCTCTCCCTCTCTATCTCCCACTCCTCTCTCAATTTCTTTCTGTTCTGCCCAATAAAATGGAAACTATAGCTCCAGGAGCAGTGGATTCATAGTGCCAGTAGGAGCCCATCAATAACCGCAGGGACGAGGAGGAGGAAGAGGAGGAAGAGGAGGAGGAGGAGGAGGAGGAGTCTTAGATCAAACTAATGTGGGAAAAGATAATTTGCAAGACTGTGGTTGTGTGAAATAAGCCAAAAGAGGAAAGAGAGGAAGGAATTCTCATTCCTGAGAAATGCCCTACAAGTGGGTAAGAAGTTGGGTCTTGAGCCAAGGCCCATGTCCAGCACAGAAGGTATTACAGAAGCCAGAACTCCCATCTTCTGCTCTGGGGAGTGATCCTGGGTCCCTGCTCCCAGAGGGGAGAAATAATAGAGGCAGATGACCAGAGGGCTCTGAACTCCAGTTCCATCAGGACCCGGAAAGAAAGAGGAAAAGGGAAGGACATTTAGAAGTAATAGCAGGTGTACATGTAACTTGGAAAGGAAGAGAAGACGGGACCTAAAAAATAAATTAATAGGGAGCCGGGCGGTAGCTCAGCGGGTTAAGCGCAGGTGGCGCAAAGCTCAAGGACCGGCGGAAGGATCCCGGTTCGAGCCCCTGGCTCCCCACCTGCAGGGGAGTCGCTTCACAGGCGGTGAAGCAGGTCTGCAGGTGTCTGTCTTTCTCTCCCCCTCTCTGTCTTCCCCTCCTCTCTCCATTTCTCTCTGTCCTATCCAACAATGATGATATCAGTAACAACAACAATAAAACAAGGGCAACAAAAGGGAAAAATAATTAAATATTTTTTTAAACTCTGAAAAAATAATAAATAATAATAACAGTTAAGCTATCACTGCAGCCTTGGGAGAACGGCTGTGGCTTCCAGTGGAGGGACTGAGGACCCAGATCTCTGGCGGTGGGAACGGTGTGGAGTCATGCCTGTTATCATGTAATTTTATAAATCAGTATTAAAACACTAATCATAAAAAGGGAGTAAAAATAAAACTTAAAAAAGAAAATAGAGATAAATAAATTTTAAAAAGATCCAATGGGTCTTTGGCCTCCCCCCCCCCACCACCTCCCACTGCAGAGCTAGGAGGGGAGGGCGCCCCTGGTGGGGGGTGATGAGCGTCTGTGGGGGGCCAGGGGGTGCCACGGCCTCTGTGTTAGAAAGCCCACAAATGATTTATGGCCCCTGACTTGCACGTTAAGCATTTCCAATATCTGCGAGCAGTTTGATAAACCTGTTAAAATTAAATTCCGACCACAATGCACGCACCCACACCTCAGGAGGCAAAGGTTACACTAATGTGATCTCTCTGAATAGCCCACGCAAAAAAAAAAAAAGAGGAAATGGTTAGTCTCCCAATGGAGGTAGTAATCTGAAAGCACAGAGGGGGCCCTCACCACCACTCCTCCCACTCTCTCTCTCCCTCCCTCTCTCTCTCTCTCTCTCACTCACACACACACACACACAGGGGCCAAGGAACATCGACTTGGGGGTCCACCCAGCTGCTCAACGTGTCTCCTTCCTGCAATTCTAGAAAGTCAGTGGCCTCCCGTCAGCCTCACAGAGACCCCGGACACACATGTCTCTGAAGGACGGCCACAGATTGATCAAATTAATAACACGTCGCACTGTCTGGGACCCATTAATAAGAGGCCACCCAGCAGCTCAAATAATCGCGATAAGAAACACCATCTTGTCGTACTAGCATTCCACTTGGTTCCTTTTCTAAAACAGCAAAAATGCAAGACCCTTCATTTTCACTAGATTTTAAAACTATTCTTTTCATTATCTAGCATTTTCCTGAGGCCAGTATTCCAGGGCCCCCATTAAGTCATTAAACAAATGCTACAGGTAAAGAAGGCTGACTATGGGGCTGGCTCGGCACACAAGTTACAGTGTGCAAGGTCCCAGGTTCAAGCCCCCAGTCCCCACCTGCAGGGGGAAAGCTTCACACGTGGTGAAGCAGGGCTGCAGGTGTCTCTCTGTCTCTCTCTCCCTCTCTATCTCCCCCTCCCTCTCAATTTCTGACTGTCTCTATGCAATAAATAAATAAAAATATTTTCATATTCAAAGTTCTAAAGGAGAGGGAATTCCAGTCACAAATGTTGTATCCTGCAAAATTATCCTTCAAATAAGAGGGAGAAATAAAGATTTTCAGAAGCCAGACCTTCCACCTTGTGCATCCCACAATGACCCTGGGTCCATACTCCCAGAGGGATAAAGAATAGGAAAGCTGTCAGGGGAGGGGATGGGATACGGAGCTCTGGGGGTGGGAATTGTGTGGAATTTCATCTCTCTTATCCTATGGTCTTGTCAATTTTTTTATTTTACAAATAAATTAAAAGAAAGGCATAGAGGCAGGACCATAGAAATAACTGCCAAATATATATAACAAGAGATGTACAGCTATAGCAATAATATTCAACCTGTATCTGTAACCTCGAGAGAACTGCTGTAGTTTCCAATGGAGGGCATGGGGACACCAAATTTTGGTGGTGCGAGTGGTGTGGGATTATACCCATGTTCTCTCATAATTTTGTAAATCAGTAATAAATCAATAAAATATAAATTTTTAAAAAATATTTAAAATAAGAGAAGGCTGACTATAAGGAGCCAGATAGCGGTGCACCTGGTTAAATGCACGTGTTACAGTGCACAAGGACGTGGGTTCAAGCCCCTGGCCCCCACCTGAAGTGGTAAAGCTTCACAAGCAATGAAGCAGTGCCAGAGTGTTTCTCTCTGTCTCTCTCTGTCTCTCTCTCTCTCCCCCTGCCCTCTCAATTTCTCTCGGTCTCTAACCAATAAATAATAAATAACACATATATTTAAAAAGAGAGAGAGAAGCCGGCCTGGACTTCCCAGTCTGCACTCGGACGCCCCGTTTAGATCGCACACGGAATGGCTTCTGTACAGGAGAGAAGCAGTTCGTGACCCAGCAGGTGTAGTTGTGGCTTAGAAAGGAAGAGAAGATTGAGGGGAAACAAGGAAAATCTATACAAGTATAGACAGACGGTCAGAGAAATAATAGTCAGCCCCTACCTGCAGCCCTAGGAGAACCATTGTGGCTTCCAGTGGAGGGACTGGGGATACAGAACTCTGGTGGGGGAGGTGGTGTGGAGAAGACAGGGACCAGGCGGTGGTGCACTGGGTTAAGCGCACAGAGTACGAAGCGCAAGGACCGGTGCAAGGATCCCAGTTCGAGCCCCCGGATCCCCACCTGCAGGGGAGTCGCTTCACTGGCGATGAAGCAGGTCTGCAGGTGTCTGTCTTTCTCTCTCTCCCTCTCCAGCTCACCCTCCCCTCCCAATTTCTCTCTGTTCTGTCAAAAACTAAAAAATAAAAATAAATGGCCACAGGAGCAGTGGATTCACAGCTGAGCCCCAGTGATAACACGGGAGGCATTAAAAAAAAAAAAAAAAAAACCAGGGTACCCTACACAAATCATCTTGCTTTAGAATCCAAAAAGGTAAATCAATAAATGAGGGGGGAGCAAGGGTTGTAAGAAATTACCCCCTAATTAGCAAGAAGCCACTAACAGATGAAGTCAATCTATACTCGCCAGTGCAGAAACTTTTCCAAGACACGCTGGCAGGACAGTGCAGAGAGCAGGAAACCATGTGTGTGTGGAGGCACATTTAAAATGCCCATGTACGTGCAGAAAATGCTGGAAGGTTACACACACAGACAATTAACTGCGTTTTCCTCCCAAGAAGGGAAGGGATGTGGTCCTCTGGGCCTCTCTATTTGTTTTTCCACTTCACACACTTCAGGGCTGGCTGTCTCCAGGAACACGGAACTGCTCTCACGGCCCCCAGCCTTTACAGACACCGGGAGGTCAGAGAGCCAGGCAGGTGGAAGGGTTTTCCCACTTGCTCTTCTGTTCCCTGGGAAGGGAAGGGGCATGGCTCACAGTCCACTGCCACGCACCATGAGGAACGGAGAGACAGAGACAGACCCCAAGAGAGCGTGGGGACAGCTTCACGACGTCCCGACGGGGACCCACACACCAGCGCTCTCCTGACACGTCCGGGGGCTGAGTGAACGCTGACAGCAGAACTGGGAGCCTTTTCAATTTGCTGGAAGATTTCTAGTTAAGATTGAAATCACAGTCCTGGGAACAAAAGGCATCCAAAATAAATAAATAAATAAGGCAAGAGGCGCTGTCCTGAATATGAATAAGCAGAGGCCAGTGCTGAGGCTGCGGCAGGATGTGGCGGGATGTGGTCAGATTGCCGAGGGGCTGTGCGGGCTCTCAGGTCTCTCCACGGGGCCCCAAACCTGGTGGTTCCTGACTGCAGTTCCTCCTTAGAAGGGACGCCCCAGCAGGAAGGAGCGTTTGTGCAGACAGGCTGTCTCCCATTGCACAGAGAGCCTGCACTGCACCACCCGGCCCGCAGCCGCACATCTTCAGGGAAGCTGCAGGTGCAGCTGGAGCCCTGCCCCGTGGTGGCCAGGGATTGGGAACACACTGACCAAAGGCATGATGGGCTACGTGCTTGATCCGCAAACGGCTGATGTCATGACGTCCACAAAAAACTCAAACCTGCCCAGGATTGTGGGCAAGTATGGGAGGTCACTTAAGCACAAGTGTCTTGAGCTCAGCCCTTTATTTTTTATTTTTATTTATTTATTTATTTATTATTGGATAAAGACAGAGCAAATGAGAGAAGAGGGAGAGACAGACAGACACCTGCAGCCCTGCTTCACCACTCATGAGGCTTTTTTCTCCCTGAAGGTGGGGACCAGGGGCTTGAACCCGGGCCCTCATGCACTGTAATGTATGCGCTCAACCAGGTGTGTCAACGTCCGGCCCCTGCCCTTCGCTGCCTTTCCCCCTTTGCCCACTTGGAATGCTGCAGCTCCTGTCTCATCTCCCCCAGGGACCTGCCCGACACCCTTTCTCCTGAGACCCACACGTGTGGTCGCTGACGCTGGTGAATGACGCTTCAGGACCACGTGGCCACACCACACGGTGACTGGACCTTCCCCCCTGGCTTAGTCTGCTACCAGGGTCTTTATGCGCCTAATATGCCTGCCACATTTTGATCAAACCCAAACAAAAGCCCACGGGAGTTTTATTAGTTTCAATAGGCAGGGAGTCCGTGAATGTCTCTCTGTGCTGAGAGCCACCTTCTGGGAGAGAGAGAGAGAGAGAGAGACAGACAGACAGACAGAGAGACACATGTGCTGGAGGCAAGGGCTTGGCATCAAGGAGGGCTCACTTTCCTGACCCCTGATCAGCGTCCTGATCCCTCCATCTGTGCTGCGTGCCCTCGGGGCCAGCACACGGGTAACAGCACTAAGGGATCCCAGCTAGACGGCTGTCGGGGGATGAGGTGACATGGTGGCAGGGCAGGGTCAAGGCACAGCATGGTGTCGCGGGTCAGTCTGGACACAGCCACAAGGTCTGCTGAGCGGTTCCCACCCAGAGGTCAGTGGACTTACACACACAAGAAACCCCCTGGGTGGCTTCTCGGTGGGCAGGATGGAAGCAGGTGGCTGTGTGTCGGACGGGTAGAGAGAGGAGGCAGGCAGGCAGGCAGGCAGTGGGGGCTTCGGGGCAGGGCTTGGAAAAACAAAAGTCCGTGAAACAGTACAACAGAGACCAGAGAAAGAGGAGGAGGAGGAGGAGGAAGAGGAGGAGGAGGAGGAGGTGGTGGTGAAGGAGGAGGAAGAGGAGGTGGAGGTGGAGGAGGAGGAGGTGGAAGTGCAGGAGGAGGAGGAGGTGGAGGAGGAGGAAGAAGAGGAGGAGGAGGAGGTGGTGGTGAAGGAGGAGGAGGAGGAGGAGGTGGAGGTGGAGGAGGAGGAGGTGGAAGTGCAGGAGGAGGAGGAGGTGGAGGAGGAGGAAGAAGAGGAGGAGGAGGAGGTGGAGGTGGAGGAGGAGGAGGAGGTGGAAGTGGAGGAGGAGGAGGTGGAGGAGGAGGTGGTGGTGAAGGAGGAGGAGGAGAAGGAGAAGGAGGAGGAGGAGGTGGAGGAGGAGGAGGTGGAGGAGGAGGATGTGGAGGAGGAGGAGGATGTAGAGGAGGAGGAAGAGGTGGAGGAGGAGGAGGTGGAGGAGGAGTCGGAGGAGTCGGAGTCACGCACTCGGCTCCTGTCAGAAAGACAATCAGAGGGGAGTCTGCCCCCGCCTTGTCTCTTCCAAAACTCTGTTAGGAAATAGGGAAGCTGTTGTGGGATAAGACTGAGAGAAACAGAGAGAGAAAGAGAGAGCGAAGGGGGCGGCAGAGAGGGGAGAGGCAGAGAGACACCGCACCCCTGCTTCGCCGCTTGTGAAGCGACCCCCCTTGCAGGTGGGCAGCCTGGAGCCTGCGAGAAAGCAAGATGGCATTCGAGGGTGCAGTCACCCCAGTGGCAGAAAAGCAGGCACACCACTGAAACTCCCACCGCCCCCAATCACAAGGACTGCGGGGTCGGGGCTAGCTCTGCATGTGCTTTCTCTTCCGAAATGAGCGAGTGCAGTGACCCTGTGAACACAGTCTCTGTCCAGTGCTCAGAGCAGTTTCTTGCAGCAACGAGACGGCAAAGAGATGCCTTGGTGGGCCAGTGTGCGCCCCTCTCCATCAACACAAAGAGGAGACAGACAGGGCCACCAAACTCTGGCAATTTCCCGGATGATGCCTTTGAATTCACGACGACGGGCCGTCACTGGGGGCTTCTGTGCTCAGCGCTAATGTGCTTTGTTCTCACAAGTGCCCGCCCGCCCGCACCGGGCACAAGGGACCAGCCGCGGACCCTGGCTGCGTGGCACGGGGTCGTGCTGCCCTCTAGTGGACGCTGCGGGCAAAGTCCTTCTAGAGGTAAAAAAAAGACAAGTGAAATAAGCAAAAACGACAGGAATGGGTACAGAGAAACAAACAAGCAAACGTAATAGAGGGAAGGTGTTTGACAAAGAGGAGACTCGAAGTAACCGCACCTTAAGAATCCCACATCATACAATCAATTGGAACAGGCGTGGAATAGACTCAGTCCTCAAAGATGGGCAGACGTGTATCCAAACGTGTGGGCATTACAGTCTGGAGACGGTAGGGCACCTGCGTGCCTACTTGGATACACACCCTACAGTTTTACACAGGGGTACATGCAGTGGTCACACACCCCCATCCGTACAGGGGAGAGGTGTCCACAAGGCAACTTCCAAGGACTGTCCGGTCCTCTCGGCCTGGTGAACAGGGTGTGTGTGCACAGGGAGGAGAGGACCTAACAGGCCCGTGTGATTCTCAGGGCAAAGAAGAAGAAGAAGAAGAAGAAGAATTTGACATCTGAGATTGAAAACCAACAGAAAGCCAAGAGACCACCAAGCAGGAAGCATGCCTTTTCATCAAAAAGGCATGTTCGAATTAAATCTGTCACTCACAACTAGTCATGTTTCCTTTCTGAAGCTCGAATCAAGGCTGGGGGAAGAGGGAGACGCTGAAGAGAGAAAGCGACACTGGGGAGCCCGGGCGGTGGATGGCACACCCGCTAAAGCGAACATGGTACGAAGCGCAAGGATCCTGCAAGGGTTTGGGTTCGAGCCCCTGGCTCCCTACCTGCAGGGGAGTCGCTTCACAGGCGGTGAAGCAGGTCTGCAGGTGTCTGTCTTTCTCTCCCCCTCTTTATCTCTCCCTCCTCTATCAATCTCCCTCTATCCTATCCAACCACAACAGCAATAACAATAACAACAACAACAAATGGAGAAAAGGGCCACCAGGAGCAGTGGATTCATAGTGTGGGCCCCAAGCCCCAGCAATAACTCTGGAGGCAAAAAACAAAATCAAGAAAATTTAAAGTAAATCAATATTGTAATTACAGTCTCGTGTGATCTCCAAGTATGTAGCCGGAAACAGTCCTATCTTTCGAGATGCCTTTATTATGACTCCTATGGTAATTTTCGTGACAACATTCTAAAGGACAGTCTGTCTGTCCACATCACGCCCAGACCTAGCTCCTCACCAGCTGCCAGCAACAGGTTCAGCACAAAGCAGCAGTGCCCTCTGCTGGCCAGTCTGTGATTCACACCCCCCCCAAACAAGAATCCCTGTTCATCTCTGGATTTCTGGATCAAATTATTATTATAATAATTTATTTATTATTTATAATAAATCATAATAACGACCTTGTTTCTGGATCAAAAATACTGCAAAGCAGCTCAACTGTTCCATCTTGGAACAGGCCCTCTCTGCCTCTACTCCGCAGTGAACTTTAAAAGCTGGTGCTGGCAGCTGGCTTGATTGGATCTGGATATCAGTTATACAACTCAATCACCCACAGATGTCTCTGCCTTTGTTAATATATATAAATATGATTTATAGTTTCCCTCTGGGGAAAATCAAATTAAATTCCTTCACAATCCTTAGGAGAGAAATACAAACGGTGAAATATGGCATTATTCTGAAAAGTGTTTCTTACAAAGCCTGAGGTTCTTAGGCTATTAGCATAATATGTAAAAACAATTCCTCTGGTCTCAAATACAGTGTAATCCATGAAGCAAGGCAGGGCTGAGGCCCTGAAGGGAGAGAGATAAAGATGAGACAGAGCCTTAAAGGCTGAAGGCCAGGGCCCAGGCGGTGGCACACCTGGTTAAGTGCACACATTACAGCAGGCAAGGACCTGGGTTCAAGCCCCTGGTCCCCACCAGCAGGGGGAAAGTTTCACAACTGATGAAGCAGAGCTGCGGGTGTCTGTCTGTCTCTCTCTCTCTCTCTCTCTATCCTCCCTCCCCTCTCAATTTCTCTCTGTCCCCATCCAATAATAATAATAATAATAACAAGACTGAAGAGCATGGGGGCAAGGGGAGAGAAACACATTACCATGTGTGAGGACCCAGGTTCAAGACCCCGGCCCCTCACCTGCAGCAGGGCTGTTGCAGAGCCATGCAACAGTCCTGCTTCCCTGTCTGTCTCAACCTCTATTTTTAAAAACTGACAAAAAGCTGGCTGCCAGGAGCCATGGATCTGCCCTGCAGGCCCCAGGCCCCAACAGTCTCTCACAACAGTGGGAGAGCACAGACGGGGAGACACAAGGTGGGCTGTGACAAAGCGCTTCTGGGGCAGCAGGCAGGAAGCGCCCTGCAGTCACCCCAAACACTGCCCGCACGGAGAGCCATTTGGTCACTGACTGACCAAACAGAGCTGGCAAACCGTGCAGACAGGACTGCACTAAGAAAGACAGGAGGACTGCAGGGAGGAAGAGGCATCTGCAGTCTGAACTGGGGGTGTGTGTGTGAGGGGGGCTGTCAGATTTTCATTTCTTCCACTGCCTGCACGGATATATTTCTGGCTGCCAAACTCAGCAGAAGGCTGTCCACAGGGCCCAGATATTGAACTCGGAGATGAACGCATGAAATTTCTTTGTGCCTTTGGGGACCTCAGAGCCAGCTGTGCCAGCCATGCATCCTGACTTTAAGACTCGGCCCAGGAGGCTTCTGCCCTGGAGCTGGAAACAGACTAAGCTCAGGGAGGGACACCCCCCGCCCACCCCGGGACATGGAGTCCTTACCCAGCTCCTAGGGCTTCTCCAAGTTTCCTATTTAGAAACTGCTTCAGGGGCCGGGCAGAAACGCAGTGGGTTAAGCACAGGTGGCGCGAAGCACAAGGACTGGCGTAAGGATCCTGGTTCGAGCCCCCAGCTCCCCACCTGCAGGGGAGTCGCTTCACAGGCGGTAAAGCAGGTCTGCAGGTGTCTGTCTTTCTCTCCCCCCCGTCTTCCCTTCCTCTCGCCATTTCTCTCTGTCCTGTCCAACAACAACAACAATAACTACAACAATAAAACAACAAGGGCAACAAAAGGGAATAAATAAATATTTTTTAAAAAAGCAAAGCGACCCTGATTTAATTCAACCCTGCTTTTTTTCTCCTTTGCCTCTAGTGTTATGACTGGGGCTCAGTGCCAGCACTATTTTTTCCATTTTATTGGATAGGTCAGAAGGAAATGGAGAGAGGAGGGGAAGACAGAGAGGGAGAGAGACAGACAGACACCTGCAGACCTGCTTCACCGCCTGTGAAGCAACTCCCCTGCAGGTGGGGAGCTGGGGGCTCGAACCGGGATCCTTATGCTGGTCCTTGTGCTTACTTAGTACAATGTTTGCTTAACCCGGTGCACTACCACCAGGCCCCCTGGGATTTAATTTCTAACACAGCAAGTCGATGTTAAGAGATCGACTTGCCAAGAGGTAGGGAGGTAACTCGGTGTGTCTGAGAGCAGGGCTCGCAGGGCTGAGACCCCAGAAATCCCAGGTTCAAACCCCAGGATCACCCACATGAGACGTTTAGAAAATAATGAACTTTTTTTTTAATTACTGAAATTTTGCCCTAACGCCTTCTCTTCTATCCAAATAATTTCCCAACTGCATTTCAAATTAAGCCCCTAAGGTTCTATCTCTCTCCCCTAGGGTGTTCCTCTGTTTTTCAGCATATTTTAATGTGTCTCAATGATAGCAGGGCTATAAAGTGTGATTTCTCGTTGAAAATGGTCATTAATATCCCTTCATCCCTCAGAGAACAGGATAGTAATTGGGCCATAAAACGAGGTATGGGGAGTCAGGCAGTAGCACAGTGGGTTAAGCGCATGCGGCGCAAAGCGCAAGGACCGGCATAAGGATCCTGGTTCAAACCCCCGGCTCCCCACCTGCAGGGGAGTCGCTTCACAGGCGGTGAAGCAGGTCTGCAGGTGTCTGTCTTTCTCTCCCCCTCTCTGTCTTCCCCTCCTCTCTCCATTTCTCTCTGTCCTATCCAACAACAACAATAACTACAACAATAAGACAAGGGCAACAAAAGGGAATAAGTAAATATTAAAACAACAAACAAATAAACGAGGTGTGATCATCAGCCACCAACCAATCACCTGCAAGCTGGATTCAGCCAGGACTTGACGTCCAGCACTGGACAGTCTTGACTCACGTGCGTCTGGTCATGACTTAGGTGACAACATGCCCCCCCCCCCGCCCTGTCATGTCTCTCTAATTCCAAAGCAGCATGATTTGTGGTACAATTACCATCTCCCTCTCAAATTCCACAAGGGTTTGTTCTCGCCCTCCATCTTCATCAGCCACGGTAGCCTTGCTTCTGGAAGACAGAGTGATCGCCAACATTCACGGACACAAGTATGAAGGAATGGAAGTGACTTGGAAGCGTCTGGCGGGGCAGAGCCCTTGCAAAACCTGCAGTCTGGTTGTAATCGTTTCACCCACTCTAAGGGACCCTGGGTGCTAAGAGAGAAACTGCGTCAGGTCAAGAGAAGTCAAGGCACATTCCGAGTTCAGGGGGGTAGAGCGGTGTCCAAGAGAAACGTCAAGTCACCCGGGAAGTTCTCTTCCCCTGCTGCCATCAGCAAGCCAGCCTCCCTTGCCGCCTTCACTTCCTTGTTATTTTCCATCTGGAGTGCAAAGCAGGCCGACCAGAGCCTCCCTTCCAGCCTTTCCACCTGCACCTATCTGAGAGAACTGGAATGCAGTGACTCTTTGAAAATATTTGATCAAAAAAAAAAAAAAATTGGGGAAATTGCACCTGAAAATGGTGGCTCTGTCCTGTTTGATGCTGGCTTCTGCTCTGCCTGCAGCACTGACTTCAGAGGCCTGAATTCAAACCAAAAGCAGGATCTGTACGGCCTGGCTTTCGGGGACCCCTACGTAGGGACTTCACATACAAATCACATCCTAGTGACTGCTCAGATCTCTTTGCTAAATAGAAAGGCCTTCTGCTATCTCTCTCTTGCCGTGTGTGTGTGTGTGTGTGTGTGTGTGTGTGTGTGTGTGTGTGTGTGTGTGTATGTGTGACCATGTGTTGGGCACATGGGGCTGGGGACTGGGATTTTTATAAACTAAGAACCCAACAGACTGTTGTATCAGCTTCAAACACACATGTGACCCCAAGACTAAGAAGTTATAGAGCCCAGTGGAGCAGCCCGGGAACTTTAATAAACACAACAGTGTTCGGTCGGCGTCAAAGGGTGCCTGAAATGAGCCTCTGCAAACTTCCAGGAATGTGTTGTAGAGGGTTTTTAATATGGGAGCACTTCATCTAAGCCACCGCCAAGAACTGTAGTGAGTGACGGCTCCTCTTTCATGTCTGATGCCGTGAGCAGCCTGGAGAAGCCAGAAAGCACCTTGTGGAGCCAGGAGGTCTTAAAGGAGGGCTCCTAATCCTGTTCCATGGCCCTGCCACCAGGGGTGTCTCCAAATGGGTCCGGCTTCCCCACCCCCCAGAGAAGCTGGGCCTCCCCTGGCCCCATGGAAAATATGCAGGATAAACTTTCCACCTGGCAGGGGTAGACAGCATAATGATTATGCAAACAGAATCTCATGCCTGAGGTGCTGAAATCCCAGGTTCAATTCCCCACACCACCACGGGCCAGAGCTGAGCAGTGGTCTGGTAAAGAAAGGAAGGAAGGAAGGAAGGAAGGAAGGAAGGAAGGAAGGAAGGAAGGAAGGAAGGAAGGAAAGAAGGAAGGAAGGAAGGAGGGAGAGAGGGAGGGAGGAAGCAGTGCTCTGGTAAAAAATAAAGAAAAGAAAAGAAAAGAAAAGAAAGAAAAAAAGAAAGAAAGAAAGAAAAAAAGAAAGAAAGAAAGAAAGAAAGAAAGAAAGAAAGAAAGAAAGAAAGAATAAAAACCAACTTCCCACCACCGTTCACCAACAGGTCTTGTTCCCAAAACCAGGAAAGCACAGATGTGGAAAGACCAAATGACTCCGCTGATCTGAAAGCAGGACACCACCAAAAATACATCCCAGAGCTCAGAGCCCCTGTCACCAGAAGGTCCCACAGGAACCAGGCAGAGATGCCAATTCCGGAGACGAGGACGAACCGATAGGACACGCCCGCTCACTGCACCCACCACAGGCGACAAGGGTGCAGACAGACGGCGAGACTCTGCAGCAGACGCAGACCCTGCAAACAGATGGCAGGGAGCGTACGTATCACTCCAGGGCTTACCTCAGAACCGGGCAGACGGAGGAGAAGAGAGGGACAAAGGGAAGGGGCAGGGAAAGGGGGAGGAAGGAGAAAGGGAAGGAAGGAGGGAGGAAGGAAGAGAGGGAGGGGAAGAGGAAGGAGGAGGAGAAGAATGGGAAGGAGAGAGGGAGGGAGGGAGAGGAAGAGGAAGAAGGAGGAGAAGATGGTAGTGGTGGTGGTGGTGATGACAGGGGCCTGGTGGTGCTACACCTGGCAGAGTGCACACCTTATAGCACTAAAGGACCCAGGTTCAAACCCCTGGTCCCCACCTGTGTGTGTGTGAGGGAAGTTTTACAAGCCATGAAGATAAGGCTACAGGTCTTTTTCTCTCCCCTTCCATTTCAATTGCTGTCTCTATACAGAAATAGTCTTTTTTTTTTTTAAGCAGATAAAAATAAGTCACCATGTAAGAGGAAGAAACACATTAGGCTAGGTGACTTATTTTTTAAATTTTATTTCTTTCTTTATTATTAGATAGAGACAGAGAGACATTGAGATTGGACGAGGCCATGGAGAGGGAGAGAGACAGAGAGACACCTGCAGCCCTGTTTCGCCACTCATGAAGCCTTGCCCCTGCTGGTGGGAACCGGGGGCTTGAACCCGGGACCTTACACACCACGGTGTGTGCACTTCACCAGGGGCATCACAAGGACTGGAAGAAATGCCGCCGGGGCCGGGTGACAAGGATGCAGCTTCAGGAAGGAACAAACTGTCCAGACACAGAGATGGCGGCCCGTGAGCCAGATCAGGGACGCGGCTACCCGGGGACATGAAGGGCAGCCCCTCTCAGCCACTCCACTCTCCACAGATTCAAGTTCCCTGTCCTTCACTGTAGTCTGCGACTGTTCCACGCAACAAGAAATTCTGACGCACAGTGATCCTGCAGCAGCCCTCCATGCCTGAGGCCCTGAAGTCCCAGGTTCAAACCCCAGCACCACCATCAGCCAGAGCTGAGCAGGGCTCTCGTGTCTGTCTCTGTCTCTCTCATTAAGTGAATACATCTACAAACCTATTTTTCAAGGGTGTTTCGTGGAGGACATATTCACATAACTTTTATTGTAGCATGGTGCTGTAATTAATGTGTGTGTGTGTGTGTGTGTGTGTGTGTGTGTGTGTGTATAGCCTCCAGAATTATTGCTGGGGCTCAATGCCTGCACTATGAATCCACTGCTCCTGGAAGCCATTTTTCCCAGTTTGTTTCCCTTGTTGTTGATGTTATTGTTATTGTTTCCAGTGCTGGTGTTGTTGGATAGGACAGAGAGAAGTCTAGAGACGAGGGGAAGATACAGAGGAGGAGAGAAAGACAGACACCTGCAACCTGCTTCACCATTTGTGAAGCCACTCCCCTGCAGGAGGGGAACCGGGGGCTTGAACTGGGATCCCTACGCCGGTCCTTGAGCTTCACACCATGTGCGCTTAACCCACTGCGCTACCACCGGCCCCCTAATTATTTTATCAGCAGTTCCTATTATTTCTTCCTCCCAGTGTTTAATTTACAGTTAAACTACATCAAAGTTTTTCTTATATCAGGGGAAAAAAACACAATATAAAAAGTACTATTCTCAGTCTCAGGCAATCATGGGGGGCGGAGAGAGTTTGGGATCGTGGAGACGTAAGGAGCCCTTTGTGATACAGAGCAGAAAGACAAGACCTGGAAAGGAAAAACACTCATGCCCATGTGTCAGTTCTGGACGAGTCCTGAGAAACAGCTCTGAGACACAGAGGCCCGAGTTAACACAACGATTCCCACCTCACATGATCCCAAACTTCATTCTGTGGCTGGCTTCTGGGTGAGACTACGCAGATTCCAAAAGAGAGAGAATGTTTTCAGCTCATGGATAAGGTGACACCAGACACCAAAATCATGTTTGTGTTCTCACAACACCCTCTTGCAGTAGGAGCAATTTTTTTTTTTACTTTATGGGGAGCGGGGGGGAATTGGTGGTTTAGAGTCAAGAGTAAAATACAGTGGTTGGTCCATGTGGAACACTTCTCCTCTCTCCATTTCTCTCTATCTTGTCCAATAAAATGGAAAAAAATGGCCACCAGAAGCAGGTAGGAAGAGAGAGTGTCCACACTCCAACGAGGTCGTTGACATTTCTTGGTGCCAAGGCTCCAGTGTGGACTCAATACTCCAGTCAGGCTCTAGATGGCAGCAGAGGAGCGACTGCAGACCAAGCCCACTGTGGGCACTGCCAGGAAGCACCCAGACCCTCCTGCAGCCAGGTCTGCCCCACCTGCCCTCCTGCACAGAGTCGGGAAGCTGGGGGGCTGGGCGGCACACGTCACATACGGGACTGATGGCACACACCCCCAACTAAAGATGCAACTTTGGAACCAGACAGGTCATCCTTTGAAACCTGAACTTGATTTGTATTTCAAGTTCTTCACACCCAACTGAGAATAAAAGAGAGAGAGAGATTTCAGAAAATTTCAAGTTTAAATATCAGTAGCTAATCCTTGCCATGGTTCTTGAGACAAAGTGGAGACAGAAGCTGAGATCCCAGACGAACAAAGGCCAAGGCTGTAAAGCTGCGCATACAGGAAATCTTTCTCTGAAGACAGGTGGTAGAGACATAGAAACTCAAATTCTAGATATTTTACTTATTTACTTATTTATTTGATAGAGGCAGAAAGTCAGACGGTAGTGCCGTGGGTTAAGCACACGTGGCATAAAGCTCAAGGACCGGCGTAAGGATCCTGGTTCGAGCCCCCGGCTCCCCACCTGCAGGGGAGTCGCTTCACAGGCAGTGAAGCAGGTCTGCAGATGTCTTTCTCTCCCCCTCTCTGTCTTCCCCATTCTCTCTCCATTTCTCTCTGTCCTATCCAACAACAATGACATCAATAACAATAATAATAACTACAACAAGGGCAACAAAAGGGAATAAATAAATAAATATTGTTTTAAAAGATTTAAAAACAAAAAAGAGAAATGTTTTGTCTTTCCACCAGTAACCAAGCACGTGGGAAGACAGCATTCTGTGCTGACTTATCCACCTCCGGCAGTGCTGGCACAGAAGCAAATGACTAGAATCCACACAGCTACTCAGACATTTCAAGCCACTGCTTCAGCAGCCCAGCTCTCCCTTTGCTGAGGCGGCTTTTCCTGTCCAACATGCTATCGATTCATCCCACGCCGCAAGAGCCCAGCCCACTGTCCAGTAGCTGACGCTGCAGCTTCTCGCCTTTTTCCTCCATTCAGGACTTGATCTCAACTCCTCAACTGTCGGTACATCCTCTTCCAAAATATCATCCTCCTTCCGCAGAAAGGTAAACAAAAGAATGATCTGGAAGTTGGTGTTTTGTATAGAAACCTCTCCCTTTTTCCTATATCTGGGAGCTACTCTCTTTTCTGATCCAACCTTCTAGTCCTGTTTCCAACCCTGACACCATCTCCCCACACAAAAACCTTGGGTCCACCTGCATGTGAGCTGTCAGGCTCAGGCAAAAACTAGTCAAGTCATAGGCCCCTTGGAACAGAACTAAAATAGACCTACTAGCTTTTTCCAAAATGGAGACCCCATATTCTTGCCTTTAGGTTCCAGATTATTAAACAATTTGTTCTGCTTGATATCTTAATGCTTTTTCACCCGGTTCGAACCCGGCTCCCCACCTGCAGGGGAGTCGTTTCACAGGTGGTGAAGCAGGTCTGCAGGTGTCTATCTTTCTCTCCTCCTCTCTGTCTTCCCCTCCTCTCTCCATTTCTCTCTGTCCTATCCAACAACGACAACAACAATAATAACTACAACAATAAAACAAGGGCAACAAAAGGGAATAAATAAAATAAATATTTTTAAAAAATTTTTTAAAAGAAAATCTTTTTTAAAAAAAATGCTTTTTCAGCCACCAAGTTGCAGATGCTACCATGATGCCAACCTGACTTTCCTGGGCAGACAACCCCACCAATGTGTCCCAGAACCCCATCTCTCTAGAGCCCTGCCCCATTATGGAAAGATAAAAACAGGCTGGGAGTATGGATCGATCTGTCAGCACCCATGTTCAGCAGGGAAGCAATTACAGAAGCCAGACCTTCCACCTTCTGCATCCCACAATGACCTGGGTCCATACTCCCAGAGGGATAAAGAATAGGGAAGCTTTTGAAGGAGAGAATGAGATATGGAGCTCTGGTGGTAGGAACTGTGTAGAGTTGTACCCCTTTTATCCTATGGCCTTGTCAATATTTTTTTATTTTATAAATAAATTTTTGAAAATAAATAATGGAGAAAAATATTTAATTATTAACTTTTTAAACTTTTTTATATTTATTTATTTATTTTCCCTTTTGTTGCCCTTGTTTTTTTTATTGTTGTAGCTATTATTGTTGTTGTTATTGATGTCACTGTTAGATAGGACAGAGAGAAATGGAGAGAGGAGGGGAAGACAGAGAGGGGGAGAGAAAGACAAACACCTGCAGACCTGCTTCACCACCTGTGAAGCGACTCCCCTGCAGGTGGGGACCTGGGGGCTCGAACCAGGATCCTTACGCCGGTCCTTGTGCTTCATGCCACAAGCACGCAACCCACTGAGCTACCGCCTGACTCCCTAATTGTTAATTTTTTAAAAAGGAAAGAAAGAAACCTCTCCTCAAAGTTTACTCAAAGATGGATAGGAATAGAATGGAATTGGGAATGGGAATGGGAATGGGAATGGGAATGGAATGAAATAGAATGGAATGATGGCCGAAATGTCCCTAAAAGCAAAGATAGGATCTGAGTTGATTTTTCTTTGGGGGGGAGTGGTCTTTGTAATCAGTATTTTACACTTACACACACACATACACACACACACACACACATTTCACCTGACAGCTTGGAACTTGATCATTTAAAAGCATGTTTGCAACAGCAGAACACCATGATAATTATTACTACCACAAGCCATTAGAAGCCACTACAAGCCATTAGAAGCAGCGGAAAGCAGGAAGTCAGAAAGGCTTCTTCGCCGAGTTTAATTAGACAAACTGGATTCTGGCAGGGGACGCCAGGTTAACACCCTGGTCCTATAAACAACATGCAGAGATCCTTAGTGACAACACAAGGCTCTCAGGGATCAAAGGCCAACACACAAGCCACCACCCTCCAGCTTAAGCAGTTTTCAACTCACTGTACTTCAAGGGAAAGAGTTTCCCAGCTCCACCAGCAACAGTACTTTGAGGCAACACACACAGCCTAACTCACGCCTAGTACCGCGTCCTGAGTAATATACCGAGGCCCCATTTCTTTAAAATGGGCCTAGCTCTGGATCCTTTACTCAAATTACACTGGCGTGAACATGGTTATTATCGGATCAAAGGAACTCACAACTGTTAAGGATTTTTCTAATCAGCTACTATCTATTATGACTGTAGTTTCTGGTCGTGGAAAGGTAGTAGGTCTTTGGAAGATTATAGGCTTGATTTGCTGCTGATCAGTCAATACTGTCCGTGAATAGTAAGCAAATCAAAGGGATGGAAGATTAAACAAAAGCTACTCAAGACTTAAACAGGCACTGGGAGGGCACAAAATAAGCAAATAAATAAATAAGGCCAAGACACAGGGATTTCTCAGGCCACATCTATAGACTGCGGCAAGATGGTATCACGCGTAAGCCACAGGGAGATGCAGTGGTCAGATCAGTGTCACAGACGTGAGCTGGGTCGAAATTCTAAGAAGGAAACAGTGCAAAGGGGGGATGTTTGTAATGTCACAGGCACAGAGCGCTGGACTCTTGGGATCTTAGCTCATTGTTAATGGAGCTCAGGAGTAAATATTCTAGCAAAAGCCCACTGGGTGGCACTCATAGCCCAAGGCTCTCATGCAAAAAGTTGTGAAGGAAAAAAAAAAACATTTTCCATGTGAGGCTGGTTTTCTTTTTTCTTTTTAACCTATTGTTGTTTGGGAAGTAAGAAAGTAATCCCAAAAAAAAATGTCTAGAAAAGGAATCTTTTTAAATTTTATTTATTAGTGGTGGGTGGGGTGTGGAACCATGGACACTCTGTGATGACAGAACTTCGCAAACCACTATTAAGCGCAAATTAAAAAACGGCTTTCCTAACAGAGCTTACTGTTAAAAGCTGCCTAAAGTTACTGGGGGAAAAAAGAAAAAAAACACCAAGAAAGCACACAGCTTCTCTTCCTATCATTGACATTCTATGCAGTTGTCTCAAAGGATATTTTAAGAAAAGTATGTATAATTCCAAGGAATATTGAAAAGTAATATTCCTATGGAATTCCTAAAAGAGCAATCTGCTGTTTCTCTTAATATTCTGATCGTAAAGCAAACTCGACTAGTGCCTCAGGGAGACAGTTGTGACAGCAGAACTGTCTTCACCAGAGCTACGTTTCCGTAGAGTACCTCATGTTCGTAATCAGAACCCTCTGTAAACACGAAGGCTGTGCTCTGGACGCTGTAAGCTAAACTCCTATAACAAATGAATAAACAGACACAAAATAATCAAAACCACAAGCTGGTGGAAATGAAACGAAGAATTTATTTGTAAATTGATAAAATAAAATGTTCAAACTGATCCAAGAAAACTTTTCAAAGACAAGACTGAAGAGTTCACAGAAAGCGGGGCTGAGGAGACAGCATCATGGTTCTGCAAAAGACTCTCCTGCCTGAGCCTCTGAGGTCCCAGGTTCAATCCCCAGCAGCACCATCAGCCAGAGCTCAGCAGGGCTCTGGTATTTCTCACTGGATCACTCTCTCAATAAAATAAAATGTAATAAAATGTTTTTTAAGAGAGAGAGAGTTCACAGAAAGCATCAGTGCTCTTTTCAGAGCCAAAGGGAACTTACCCGAGCCACAAACCTCTGTACCAACCTGCCTTTTGCTGGTTTCTGAAGTTCTTCTTCTGCGGTTCAGTGACCTTGAAACCCTCAGGGCCTTCACAGAATCCTTCCGAGAGGTCCCAGAAAAGGTGTGATGCCTCTTGGCCGGCTTCCTCACTAACCCATCTGCCATTTCAGTCCATCAGAAAAGCCAGCTCTAAGCTGACTCAGACTCCAAATCTAACTACAGAAGAAACTAAGAGCCCGCGAAGCAGCCCGCCGCGTCCAGACACCCAGCCTGTGTTTCTGCTCAGTCCTCCAGGAAGGGAGACGAGCTGAGGGCAGGCCGGGCAGAGACCAGGCCACACGGGTGACCAGCCCTCAGTGGGCACAGGCCTTGCACACGACGCCCCTGGGCCCAGGCTCACCCGAGACCCAGTGCGGGCTCCACCTTGTTAAACAAAAACAACCTTCACCAGTTAAACAGGCCAGGAGTGGTTGTCAGGAGTGAATGAAACCGGGTGTAGCCACACACCTAGGAGCCAGCAGGCTGTGAGTAAACACCTGCAGCTCCAGAAGTGGCCTTAACCCCCTCCTCGCCAAAACAGGGCAGGTCACAGAGCCGGAGGCCAACCGCAGCCCCCATTCTGCAGACTCGGAGCGAAAAGGTTTAGGCAACTTGAATATCCTCTTCTCCGAGCAAGAGAGAGGGAGAATGGAGTGGTCAAATGCAGAAATGCACGACTTTTACTCAGAGAAAGAATGTGTTATCTACAGACAGAAATACATACATAGACACAGCACACAACACTCCAGAGAGGAAGGGCGTGTTCACACCCTGTCCCAAATCCATGGGGGACATCTTCCCAGTCTAAGTGAACTGAGGTTTGGGAAGAGAGCACGGCAGTAAGCTACATGAGGAAATGTTCACAAGACTCATAATGCAACTGATACCCAGTTCCCCGCGACACAGGAAACACACGAACTTGACTCTAAGGTAAACATTACGCAGAGTAATATTTTTTAACTAAACTAAGAATTCTGGGACAGGGGAGTCATTTCACAATGGTGAAGCAGGTCTGCAGGTGTCTGTTTTTCTCTCCTTCTCTCTCTCAGTTTCTCTCTGTCCTATCCAACAACAAGAATATCAGTGGCAACAATAACAATGACAACAACCATAAACTACAGGGGCAGCAAAAGGGAAAAAATAGCCTCCAGGAGCAGAGCCCCAGCAATAATAACCCTGGAGGCAAAAAAAAAAAAAATTCTCGGAGTTTTTTTTTTTCTTTATTGGGGGATTAATGGTTTAGTCGACAGTAAAATACAATAGTTGGTTCATGTGAAACATTTCTCAGTTTTCCACAGGACACTCTTAACCCCCACTAGGTCCTCCTCTGCCATCATGTTCCTGGCCCTGAACACACACACACACACACACACACACACACACATACACACACACACGCCCCAGAGGCCTTTACTCTGGTGCAATACACCAACTCCAGTCCACGTTCTGCTTCGTGTTTTCCCTTCTGTTCTTATTTCTCAACTTCTATCCATGAGTGGGATCATCCCATCTTCATCCTTCTCTTTCCGGCTGATCTCACGTCACAGGATTCCTTCAAGCTCCATCCAAGAGGAGGTGAAGACGGTGAATTCATTATTTTTAATAGCTGAGTAGCATTCCATTGTGAGAGCGTATTTTGTAACAGGAAGCACACTATTATTATTTTTTTTCCAACACACATACACCAATCATGAAAGAAACTCTGTAAGCTGACATTAGTCCCTATGCCTCAATCTGCAGCTAACAGCGTCCGTAGTCTAGGAAACAGTATTTACCAGAGTCATATACGGCTGTCCAAGTGCCACCTTCAGCCAAGTGTAGAAGAGAGCAAGCCTTTAGCCACCTGATAGAAGGGGTGTACACGCTTTACCCGGATTGTATGTGAAATAAAAGCAAGCAGAGAAAGCTACACACCAATTCTCCCTTGGACCTCTCTGTGTCTTCCCTTCCTGGGGGCCGAGCCTGTGCCCCATGGTGTGGACTCCTGTTTGGGCTTCAAGTCCACTTGTGTGCGGAGTTTTCCAAGTATCGGGGTACCTTAGCAACTGCTTCAGGAGAGCACTGGCCTTCCCCGTTAGGCCTCCCTGCCTCCCTCCCTGCCTCCCTCGGGTACTTATCTTGGACTCTGATCTTCCTCTTGAGCTAAGGACATGTCTGCTGGATTGTGTCAAAGGCACTGCAGAATCGGCGAGGTGTCCCAACTGGACAGAGACGTTCCTGTTTGAACACGAGTCCCTTTCCCAACTCCTGAAGCCTTCTACTCCAGTGACTCTCCTGCCCCCAGTGCCCCATGTCAATCTACACATGTCACTCTCCAGACACTCTCAGCTCTCACTCCGCAGTCGGAAATCCTGGGAACCATGACTCCAGAGTCTCTAACAATCCCAACTCCCAGACGATGTTTTAGTGTCAGACACCGCCGTCTCTGCCAGTGCACAGCAAGCTTTTCGCTTGATGTTCTCTGCCCATCTGCAGTGTTTCCTTCTACAGATAGGCCTTTCTTTCTAGCACCTCACAGTCTGGCAGGTCAGAGCTTTTCGACAGCCTTTATACTACAAACTGCCACGACCACTCACCTGTCTTTGCTCCACTATCTCCTCTCCAGCTTCCCCCCCTCTCCCTCTCCCTCTCCCTCTCCCTCTCTTCCTGTCTTTGCTATACTGTCTCCTCTCCAGCTTCCTCCCTCTCTCCCTCCCTCCCTCTCTCCCTCTCTTCCTGTCTTTGTTATACTGTCTCCTCTCCAGCTTCCTCCCTCTCTCCCTCCCTCTCCCTCTCTCCCTCTCCTTATCCCTCTCCCTCTCTCCCTCTCTCTCTCTCTCCCCCTCCCTCTCCCTCTCTCCCTCTCCTTATCCCTCTCTCCCTCTCCCTCTCCTTCCCTCCCTCCCTCCCTCTCTCTCTCTCCCTCCCTCCCTCCCTTTCCCTCTCTCCCTCCCTCCCTCTCCCTCTCTCCTTCCCTCCTTCTCCCTCTCTCTCCCTCTCCCTCCCTCTCTCTCTCCCTCCCTCCCTCTCCCTCTCTGCCTCTCCCTCCCTCTCTCCCTCTCCTTCTCCCTCTTCCTCCCTCCCTCTCTCCCTCTCCCATTCCCCCTCTCCCTCTCTGCTTGGTTGTCTGCTGTACCCCAGTAACACTGATGTCTCTGCAATCTTCCTCACTGCAGGCTGTTGTGTGCTCCTAGCCTTCACCGATTACCTCACCAAAACCATCTCTTTCCTATTCACTGGTGTCCAGCTCTCTGGCCTCCTCTCAGGCCATGTCCTCCCCCTACTCCCTGCCACATCCCAGACTCTTGTCCTTTATCTATCTTCTCACTGGGCGAGACTTTTGTAAGGTCAGAGAATCTCCCCTCAGCACTCGCAGCTGTTTCCCAAATATATTAAGCAGTAAAAATTGTTTACTGAACCGAAGCCACACGGACGGAATAAACGAACAATGTAAAAAATTATCTGTCTGACGTGTTTATCTTGTTCAGTCAGAATGCCATCATTTTAACTTCCCCTATCAAGAAGGGACATCAGTGAACATGAATCGTGGCACAATTATACAAGTCACTAAGTTCTTGACACTTTAGCCAGTAGTCAAAGAGGTCATTCACCTGACAAAATGAGACACAAGTGAAATACACATATTTCACTGACCAAACGAGCTTCTTTCTCTAATATCAACTAATAATTAAGATGTTTGCTCTTTGGAGGTAAACTAAAGAAATAAAAGTGATCGGTAGTCTTGGAGCATAGAAAAACGAATCTCGGGAGTCGGGCTGTAGCGCAGCGGGTTAAGCACAGGTGGCGCAAAGCACAAGGACCAGCATAAGGATCCCGGTTCGAACCCCGGCTCCCCACCTGCAGGTGAAGCAGGTCTGCAGGTGTCTATCTTTCTCTCCCCCTCTCTGTCTTCCCCTCCTCTCTCCATTTCTCTCTGTCCTATCCAACAACGACGACAATAACAATAGTAACTACAACAATAAAACAACAAGGGCAACAAAAGGGAATAAATAAATAAAATAAAATACCAAAAAAAAAAAGAAAAAGAAAAACGAATCTCACAGAATTCATGTTGCATGAGGTGACTTATTCTGGAAGCAAAGGAAGGTCAAAGGAGGGTGGACAGTAGCACAGCGGGTTAAGCACACATGGTACAAAAGGACTTGTATGAGGACCCCAGCTCGAGCCCCCAACTCCCCACCTGCAGTGGGGTTGCCTCGCAAGCGGTGAAGCAGGTCTGCAGGTGTCTATATCTTTTTCTCTCCCTCTGTCTTCCCCTCCTCTCTCCATTTCTCTCTGTCTTATCCAATAACAAGCACAACAAAAAATAAATAAATAGAATTTAAAAAAATAAAAAACGGATGGTCATAGAATGCAAGACCTGTTTCTACCTATGTTCTGTCTGAGACAGAGAGAGAGAGAGATATGGAGAGAGAATCTGCTATTTCCTACATGGAATCTATTCTTTGTGAATAAATGCATGGTGTGATCTTATCATAGGACACTCAAGTTAAAAAAAAATTTCAGAAAATTTTAATGAAGAAACCCACAATCACCTACCTTCCATTTTTTCTTCTTTTGAGATGATAGCGGTTTCTTATGTATATAAAAATTGAATTGTACATATTTATTCAAGACATGGAAGAAAAACTTAGGTTATTTTTTTAAAGGGTATAAAGTTATTATAAAGAAGCTTCGGGGTGTTTTTCTGAGACCCTTTTTCTCCTCCCACAACTATGCTGTTTTTCTGCGATTATCAACCAAGCAATATTTTAGAACCTAAGTAATATATGCTTTCCTCTGCCCCCACAAGCTTCATTGAGACATAATTAACATGGAATATTGTGTAAGTCTGAGGGGTGTACCATGTTGATTTGATACACTTACACATTGCAAAATAATTACGCCTTAGCGTGGTGAGCAAACCTGCATTACCCCACATAGTTACCGTGTTTTTGTGGCGAGAACATTCAGAGCTGCTCTCCCAGAGTCATCAGTCTCTCTACCGCCATCACTATGTTCCATGCTAGAGTTACAAAACCTCTCTCCCCTAAGTGTGGTCTGCGGGTCCAATATCTGGGTTTCTCTTGCCGCCCTTACCCCTGATAAGCACCATCCTAGTTGCTGCTTCTTTGACTTCAGATTTCTCATTCTGAAAAACAGTCCTTGCTCTCTCCTCTGGCCAGATCCGTTGACGCGAATGGCTTTGCTTTCGTGGCTCGCTATTATGCATGTAAGCATGTGCACTTCTCGCATCTTCTGTATCCACTCGTGCCTTGCCAGGCACACAGACATCTCCACACCTTGTCTATGGAGAATAATGCCGCACTGAACAACGGGCTCGTTCTAGATGATTCTCTAGGCATAACCCCAATATGCAGTTACCGGATGACATGGTGGTTTTTTTTGTTTTTTTTTATTATTCTGAGATGCTCCACAGTGTTGTCCAGAGAGGCTGCCCAGCTGACACGTCCACCAACAGTGTACTGGGGTTTCCTTATTCTGCTCTCTATGATAACAGTCACCCTATCAGGTGTGAACCAACATTTCACTCTAACTTTTTAATTTATTTTATCTTTACTTTTATCTCCAATCCTTTTGTTGCCGTTGGTGTTTATTGTTGTTGTTGTTGTTGCTATTATTGTTGTTTTTATTGCTGTCGTCGTTGTTGGATAGGACAGAGAGAAAGCGAGAGAGATGGGGAAGACAGAGAGGGGGAGAGAAAGACAGACACCTGCAGACCTGCTTTACTGCCTGTGAAGTGAAACCCCGCAGGTGGGGAGCCGGGGGTTTGAACCGGGATCCTTATGCTGGTCCTTGTGCTTTGCGCCACCTGCGCTTAACCCGCTGCGCCACCACCTGACTCCCTCACTCTAACTTTTTTGGCCTCCAGGGTTATCACTGGGGCTCTATGCCTGCAGTATGAATCCACTGTTCCTTAAGTCTATCTTTTTCCATTTTTGTTGTTGTTGGATAGGACAGAGAGAAACTGAGAAAAGAAGGGAAGACAGAGAAGGGGAAGAGAAAGAGAGACACCTGCAGACCTGAAGTGAAGTGACCTCCCCACCTGGCGCAGGTGGGGAGCTGAGGGCTTGAACCTGGATCTTTGCGCCCATCCCTTTGCTTTGCACTGTGTGCACTTAACTCCGTGTGCTACCACCCGACTCCCAGGGATCCCCCCCCCGACCTTTGGCATTTTCTTGATAGTTCGCCAGCACTGAGCATTTTCATGTCTCTGTGGACTTATCTCTGTGCTTTGGAAACCTGTTCCCTCTCTCCACCCACTCAGTTTTAACTGGATTGTACAGGGAATTTTGTGCTATCAAATAGTATGAGTCCTTGTGTATTCTAGACACTAATCCCTCACTAAGCGAAGGCTTTCTTTTTCTTTTTATATATCTATTATTGGATAGAGACACAGAGAAATTGAGAGGGGAGGGGAGATAGAGAGGGAGAGAGACAGAGAGACACCTGTAGACCTGCCTCACCACTTGTGAAGCTTTCTCCCTGCAGGTGAGGACCAGACGGCTCGAACCCGGGTCCTTGTGCACTGTAATGTGTGCGCTTAACCAGGTGCACCACTGCCTGGCACCCCTGGTTGCAAAGATTTTCTCCCATTCTGTGGGTTGACTTTTCATTTTGTTTATGGCCTTATTTCGAAATACCCTCTTTTCCTTTTTTTTTTTCTTCTTACAGAAGCCAGACTCCCACCTTCTGCTCCCCATAAAGAATTTGGGTCCATACTCTCAGAGAAATAAACAATAGGGAAGCTTCCAATGGAGGGGATGGGACACAGAACTCTGGTGGTGGGAATTGTGTGCAACTGTACCCCTGTTATCTTACAATCTTAATATTATTATTAAATCACTAATAAAAATTTTTAAGGACTAGAAGTTTTATTATCTTTCAAAGGAAAACATCACATATTCTCTCTCTCTCGTTATGATTCAGGCACTCTGGTTTGAAAGAAACCTCTTATTTTTAAAAAAAAAAAAAAAAAAAAAAAAAAAAGCAAGGAGCCTTTCATTTTGAGTGAAGAGTGTGGTCTTAATTCATCAATTCCATTTAATTCAAAACTGGAGTACTAGCCAAAAGACAACAGGGTTCGTTCGCATGAGACATAAATAACTTCTTCATACTGACTAAGATAACAGAAAATATTTTTCACATCCATTTCATTGTAACTCTCTCTATAATAGGGATTTTATGACGGACTAAGCTTTCAGAAGACATTGCTTCTAGAAAAAGTTCATTTCCCCAAAACCACAGACTGAGACATCTGTAGTACCCCCACTTGCATGGAGAAAGCTTCATGAACAGTGAAGCAGGGCTGCAGGTGTCTCTCTTTCTCTCTCCCCTCTCAATTGCTCTGTCTTTCTCCAATAACAAATATATAAATAAGACATCTATAGTAAAAGCATGGTCCACAAGGATGTACCCACCTCACCTGAAGGGAAGGCAAGGAATGGAGACTCCATGAGACTGACTAATGTATCTGAAAAGTGAAACCTCACAGACCAGTCACCATGAAAACAAACCAAAAAAAAAAAAAAAAACGACACACGTCACAACATCTAGAAAGTCACAATTTGCTGGGGGAAATCGGTGTCAAGTGATTGAAACATTCGAACGTGGGGGCCGGGCGGTGGCACACCTGGTTGAGCACACATTATAATGCGTGAGGACCCGGGTTCGAGGGCCTGGTCCCCACCTGCAGGGTGGAAAGCTTCACGCGGGGTGAAGCAGGGCTGCAGGTGTCTCTCTGTCTCTCTCCCTCTCTATTTCCCCTTTCCTCTTGATTTCTGGCTGTGTCTATCCAATAAATAAATAAAGAGAATATATTTAAAAAAACGGACTAAAAATAAAGCATTCTAACATGCATCTACCCTAAAGCAGTTGCTTGGGCCTGGTTTCTGCAAGTCTCTTACATCAGGCAAAGTCAGTGTCAATGCCACGTCCAAACATGACTCAAAGTTCTGCCAACTGCGCCCTGTAACTCCCACCTGCACCCTTTCATTCGGGCACTTAACACACGCTGAGCTCGCAGACTTAGTAATCACAGAAACGCTCTCTCTGAAAGGCGGACCCCATCATTAGTTGGCCGTCACGGCTTTTCCTAGACACAAGACTCAATAAGAAATTAACTCAAAAAAAAAAAAAAAAAAAGACAAGAAAAGCCCAGGAATTTCTAACCCACTCCCATCGCTCAAGATATGCATATTCTAAAAATATGACCCCCCCCATGCTGCAATGAAACCTTTTAGTCAGTCTTGACAACAAAGGGTTTCAAACCTAAAGAGAGGGGGAAAAAAAACTCCCTTATCAGACACATACATGGTCATACAAGCAACAATTAGAAAACAGAGTCTTGATGAAGTCTCAACTAGACGTATGTCAATGACATGCTCGTCTCATTGTCATAAACACACAAATTGATCTGTAGTCAACGGCTGGAGAAAGCTCACAGGTAGGCCGCATGACCTGATGCTGGAAAGGCCCTAAAAGCTCTGTTTTCAAACTTGTCTGAGCCCGATGATTGTGGGGAGGGAGTCTTGAAATGCATATGCCCAGGTCCAACTCACAGGGGATCCTGCTTCTCCAGGTTACGCACTCAGGGGAACGACTCAGGGGACCGGCACCTTAGTTTAAGCCTTTCCGGTTAGTCTCCGGTGACTGGCTCGCACATCAGGAAGTAAGTCAAGTGTGTTCCCCCCATGATCGGTTTGGTAATGCCTGGGTTAACGGCGGGACACAGAGGGCAGGAGGACAGAACGTAAGCCTGTCACAAACCAAGACAGCGTGACAGATAGTGAAGACTAAGCCAGAACAAAAACCAGCTCCAGGCTTCAAAGAGTTCCCACACACGGATACAGTCACCGGTGATCACAGGCATGATACTATTTCAGCTATTCATGATTTAACAAAATGTCAATTCAGAAAACTGAGAACAGGAGACTAAGAGTAAATCAAACCAAGCCTTGAAAACGTGGGCAATCTGATTCTCTGCTCCTTGGCTAAAAAGAAACAACATAAAAAAAAAAAACAGACAGGCAAGGGGCTGGGCGCAGTTAAGCACACATAAGTACTAAGTGCAAGGACCTGGGTTCGAGGCCCCGGCTCCTCGCCTGCAGTGGGAGATGCTTCACAATTGGTGAAGCAGGTCCGCAGGTGTCTCTCTTTCTCTCTCCCTCCTCTCGCAATTTCTCTCTGTCCTATCCAATAAAAAGATAAAAGAAAATGGCTACCAGAAGCAGTGGATTCTGGGTGCTGGCACCAAGCCCCAGTGATCACCCTGGAGGCCAAAAAGAAAGGAGGGAAGGAAGGAAGGAAGGAAGGAAGGAAGGAAGGAAGGAAGGAAGGAAGGAAGGAAGGAAGGGGAAAGAAAGGAGGGAAGAAAACAAAATGTTTCCTATTTATATTTTATACATTCAAACCTATTTCAAGAGCCCTCAAACTGTGCTGCTACCATCTTCAACAAATGGAAATAACACCTGGCAAACTGCTAAAATGAGTGGAATGAAAGCAATTTGTCCTCAGTGCTGTGCTCTGAACTCTGACAACTCCAGCTAGCTGGGAACTTCAATTTTCTGCTACTCTCATTGGAATTGTGGCCTCTTCCTCCTAGTGTCCCAGGAAAAAAATATCTATCACTTCTCGTGATTCTACAAATTCACACCGGCCAGGTATAAACCTGGGAGAGAATTGTCTCCATTTATAGAAGTTGCTGGCAAAGACCAAAAAGGTATATTTTCGAACTTATATGAGCCTAATAATTATGTGGGGGAGGGGGTTGTCTTAAAATGTATATACCCAGGCCCAACTCACAGGGGATCTGCTGCTCCAGGATAAGTACTCAAGGGACTTAAATAGAAAGGGTCATTTTTTCAAGAAGGAATTTCTTGTTTGAGGGACCTGAATGCTTTTCCCCGCTAACAGGAAAGCAGGTGTTAAGATGCTTGCTCAGAGCAGATGCCAAGAATAGTTGAAAACACTCCAGGACGATTAAATCAGAATCAAATTTCAGAGTCGTGGAAGAGAGCCACACAGACAGCTGGCTACGCACCGTCCCTCCGTTGGAGAAACATGTCTGAAAACACTTGTGAATTTGGGTGTTGAGGTCATAGCTTACTAATTGATTTTGTTGTTGTTAACTGTTACATCTTCAACAGAATCCTTTCAGAAAAACCATCCAATGTGCTATTCCTTTAAGATTTTATTTAGCAATGAGAAAGATAGGAAAAAGAACTGGACATCGCCCTGGTATATGTGCTGCCGAGGATTGAACTCAGGACCTCGGGCTTGAGAATCCAGTGTTTTATCCACTGCACCACCTCCTGGACCACCAAAGATCATCTTATTCAAGCATTCCTTGAACAAGCCAAACTATTATGTAAAAGCTATTTCAGCCTCTGTGTGCATGGTAAGACAGTGCTTCTCTTTTTGAAAGTTGAATTCACTCTGCAACATATAAAACAATCTATAGAGTTTTCTTTCACTTACTAATACTCTAAATCTTTTTCTCAGATTCCTCTTACCTTGTATAGGAAAACAGTAATGATTCTTTAAAAAAAATAAATAAGTATACTTATCAATACACCTGCTTGCCCATGCACAAGACCCAGGATTCATCTAGCCATTGCACTGGGGGAGGCTTTGGTCTGTCTGTCTGTCTGTCTATTTATGTATCTGTCTATCTGTTTGAAAAAGTCAAGCTGGAGTGCTAAAGGCCCAGCAGCAATGGGAGTAGGTGGGATAAGACAGATTTTAAAAAGCAAGGAAGAATTGTATGCACCTATTTTAAAAGAACATGTAATATTTTTTTCCCTTCCTTTTGTGTGAGGCCTAACAGCTCACTGCGTGTTGAGAACAGTGTATTATTATTTCCAGCTACTGAGTTACAAGCCCAAAACCTAGAGAAAACTACCAACCACATTCATTGAATGGATCTTGAATGAACACTCAGTCCCAACACACAGGACAGAGAATTTTCAAGCCCACGGGAAACACCCACCCCAAAGTCCAGAAAAGGAATCTCAAACACACCCGAAGGGAATTTTGGGACCACGGTGCCCAACACCTGCATCTCCATCTCCTCTCTATCAGGCTGCAGAGTCTGCTGAGGATATCTGTCGAGGGGAGGCTGGGAAGAAGGCTGAGAAGCAGAGATGGTACCAAGTCCCCAGAGTGTGATTGCGATGGTGCTGGGTGTGAATGCGTCCCTCTAGCTCCACATCCCTGGGAAGCCCTGCGAAGTCCGTAAGAGACGGCCCAGAAACACTCCAAAGCCAGAGGCTGGAGGCTGGAGGCTGGAGGCACCGTGCAGTCAGTGTACAAGAAACCAGCAGCCGCTCAACCGAAAGGCGCCAAGTCAACGTGGACAGGAAGATGGTACCTACGTGAACACAGCCTAGGTCTGCACATAAATCAAAGCACCCAGACAGAGACTTTGTCTTTCTCTGAGATAAGCTGCATGGACATAATAGGGACAAAAATAAATAAGAGTCAGCGTCTATGAATTCATAAAAAGAATCTCTGTGCATCCCCGTGTCCGTGGCCGTGGCCGTGGCCGTGGCGAGGCTTCACAGAGGGAATATAACTATGACCGCTAAAGGGGGTTAGCAGACTACATGTTAATACATTTTATTTAGAAAGTGAAAGAGGGCAGATGGCGGCGCACACCTGGTTCAGTGCACATGCTACAGTGCGCAAGGACCCAGGTTTGAGCCCCCAGCCCCCACCTGCAGGGAGAAAGCTTTGTAACTGGTGAGGCAGGGCTGCAGCTGTCACTCTGTCTCTCTCCCCCTCTCTATCTCCCTCCAACCTCTTGGTTTCTGGCTGTCTCTAGTCAATAAATAAAGTTTTTTCTTTTTTAAAAGTCTGTGTGTGTTGTCTGTCTGTCTATATCTTGAGGTGGGGGGTGGAGATGCAAAGTCTACTCGGATAATAACAGTGATGGACTCTGGCCAGCAGTGGAATCACAGGTGATTATTTCTGTCTTTAGCTGGCCTTCTTCTTGCAAGCTGAATTACTTTTCTTTTATATTTATTTATTTATTTATTTTCCCTTTTGTTGCCCTTGTTTTTTATTGTTGTAGTTATTGTTGTTGTTATTGATGTCGTTGTTGTTGGATAGGACAGAGAGAAATGGAGAGAGGAGGGCAAGACAGAGAGGGGGAGAGAGAGACAGACACCTGCAGACCTGCTTCACCGCCTGTGAAGCGACTCCCCTGCAGGTGGGGAGCCGGGGGCTCGAACCGGGATCCTTAGGCCAGCCAGTCTTTGCTCTTTGTACCACATGCACTTAACCCGCTGCGCTACTGCCTGACTCCCCACTGGATTACTTTTATAGAAGAAAAACACCCATGGAGAGCATGGTTGTTTATGGTGGAGAACATAAAGAAGAGAAAAGCAGGAGACGAAAATCCTGAAAGAACAATACCTTGGGGCCGGTGCAGCTGATAGAACATACATGTTAGACTAAGAAGGTTCAAGCCCCCAGTCCCCACCAGCGGGGGGGTGGGGGGGTGGGGTGTTTCACGAGCAGTGGAGCAGGGCTGCAGGTGTCTCTCTGTCTCTCTCGATCTTCACCCCAACCTCCCAGTTTCTCTCTGTCTCTATCCAGGAAGGAAGCAAGGAAGGAAGGAAGGAGGAGAAAGACCGGTATCTTAGTTCATCTGTGCCTTGTATCATTCTGGGAAAAGACAGCCTAGCTAACTCATCTTAAGTCTCTGTCATCACTTGTTGCTTTGGAGCAGAACTCCACAAGAGAATATAAGTTAAATGTCTACATGTTACTTTTTCTTTGGATGACAAGGAAACGACGTAAGAGTGACTTTACTCCCAGCTTGCTGAGAAGCAGGGAAAGAAGCAGCGGCACAAAGTCATCATTACTATCCCGTCATCAAAGGGCACATACATTCTGCATTATGACCAAGCATTTCGGTCCACAGTCACTACAGGGGACAAGCCCCAGCATGGCTGATACCAGTAAATCAGACACCGTCACTTGACACAACAGCTGGCATCTGAAACCTGCATCTTCCTAAAATGGCAAGAAAACACAGCAGACATCCCTCTGCCAGCCTGAGCCAGGCACTGCACTATCAGAGACCTGGGTTCAAGCCCCTGGTACCCCAATGCAAAGGGGAAACTTCACATGCGGTGAAGCAGGGCTGCAGGTGTCACTCACTCACTCACTATCTCCCCTTGCGTCTTAATATCTATATCAAACACATAAATGAATGAATGAATGAATGAATGAATGAATAAAATCTTTCTGAAAATAAAGACTGGAGAGCCAGACTGTGGCACACATGGTTAAGCACACACATTACAGCATACAAGGACCTGGGTTCAAGCCCTGGGTCCCCATCTGCAGGGAGGAAGCTTCACAAGCGGTGAAGCAGGGCTGCAGGTGTCTCTCTGTCTCTCTTCCTCTCTACCTCCCCCTCACTTTTCAGTTTCTGTCTCTATCCAATAATAAAAATATTTTTAAAAAATTTTAAATAAAGAGAATAAAATAAAAAAATTAAAAAATGGGAGGCCAGGCAGTAGAACAGCGAGTTAAGTACACATGGCACAAAGCACAAGGACCAGTGTAAGGATCCCGGTTCGAGTCCCCAGCTCCCCACTTGCAGGGGAGTCGCTTCACAGGCAATGAAGCAGGTCTGCAGGTGTCTGTCTTTCTCTCCCCCTCTCTGTCTTCCCCTCCTCTCTCCATTTCTCTCTGTCCTATCCAACAACAACAACAATAATAATAATAACAACAACAATGATAAACAACAAAGGCAACAAAAAGGGGAAAAATGCTAACATGATACCAACCAGACTTCCCTGGACAGACGACGCTACCAATGTGTCCTGGAGCTCCGCTTCCCCAGAGCCCTGCCCCACCAGGGAAAGAGAGAGACAGGCTGGGAGTATGGATCCACCTGTCAACACCCATGTTCAGCGGGGAAGCAATGACAGAAGCCAGACCTTCTACTTTCTGCATCCCACAATGACCCTGGGTCCATGCTCCCAGAGGGATAAAGAATAGGAAAGCTATCAGGGGAGGGCATGGGATACGGAGTTCTGGTGGTGGGAACTGTGAGGAGTTGTACGCCTCTTATCCTATTGTTTTGTCAATGTTTCCTTTTGATAAATACAAATTTTTTAAAAAATAAAGTATTAGAGTGTCTGTGTCTGAAGAGTCCAGGACACACATACACACACACACTCACACACACTCCCTCCCTCCCCAGAGCTGACGGTGCGTTCCGAGTGGCTCCCCCGGCACTGGGACTCACCCTGTCTTTGTCATCGGCTACGTCACACAGGATATCGTCGAGATCCAGTATCCCTCCATCTCCGTGTTCCAGTCGATGCACCTGGATCCAGTAGCTGGGATCCTGTTCAACAAAAGCAGAGAGCACAGCAGGTCAGCGCCGCCAGCAGGCAGTGCAGCGGCTGGGCTGGGACAGGATCGTGGCGGGAGAAGGACCCTGCACGTCAGTCACACGGCCACAAGGCCGAGGGTCTCGGCTTCCTCTCACGATCGGGTCACCCGCGCCCTCCCTTCAGCCCTGACACGTCACTGAGGGAGGGAAAATGTCACCGATCAGCCGTCTGAGAAGCCACCGGCACATGCAGTCTGCACAAAACACTTGCCATAGCCCATCTGGGGAGGGGAAAAAAAGAAAAAGAAGGGGGTCGGGCGGTGGCGCAGTGGGTTAAGCACACGTGGTGCAAAGCACAAGGTCCAGTGTAAGGATCCTGGTTCAAGCCCCCAGCTCCTCACCTGCAGGGGAGTCGCTTCACAGGCGGTGAAGCAGGTCTGCAGGTGTCTGTCTTTCTCCCCCCCCTCTGTCTTCCCCTCCTCTCTCCATTTCTCTCTGTCCTGTCCAACAACAATGACATCAACGATAACAATAGTGACCACAGTAGGGCTACAATAACAAGGGCAACAAAAGGGGGGAAATGGACTCCAGGAGAAGTGGATTCATGGTGCAGGCACCGAGCCCAGCAATGACCCTGGAGGCAAAAAAAAAAATGTGTAGGCAGCTGTATTTTGAAATTACTTAGAGAACCGGGGTGTTTTTAAATGGCCACAGTCATTCCACTCGTATCCGCACATAGAAATGTGCTAAATGTACCAAGAGTTTGCTATTCACAACTGAATTGACCACCATATAGAATTACTAGGGAAACAAAATCAAACTCCGGTCACGTGACACCGTTTTTCCAGCGAGCACAGTGGTGTCTGGTCCACGTCTCTCCCAAAGGCTGATGGGAAGGGAGTGTGGATTCATTGCAGCTGAGGGACAAATTCCCAGACTCTTCTCCAGTTCTCCTTAGACGCACCAGAGAGAGAGAGAGAGAGAGAGAGAGAGAGAGAGAGAGAACATCAACATTCTTACAAGACCTTCCAGGAATCTGTGGCTTTCACAAAGCTATACCTGAGACAACTAAAACAAAATGTTTGTTAAAAGGGAGGAAAAAATTACCCATCCTTGCCACTTTTTTTAAATGTTTTATTTATTTATTTATTTATTTATTTATTTATTGGTGAGAAAGATAGGAGGAAAGAGAGAAAGAACCAGACATTACTCTGGTACATATGCTGCCAGGGATTGAACTCGGGAACCTCGTGAAACAATGCCTTTCCACTGTGTCACACTTCTTAAACCCGAGCAGAAAGCATTCTGAGTACTAGGTCTTAGCATTACTCCACACGGACATATCCACCACTGTGCAAACAGCCTAGAATCTGTACCCTCAGCTACCCAGACCTCTCTCTAAAAGTCAACTGAACATGGGAATTCTAAACCACCACTTCTTCTCCATTCCTGGGGACTTCACTCTGTGTGGTTCCCTGATTCCAGCATCATCCAGAGACAAGCTAGAAAGCACATTACGGGGCCAGGCAGTGAGTGGTGCACGTGGTTGAGTGCTCACATCACAGTGCACGGACCCAGGTTCAAGCCCCTGGACCCCACGGGCAGGGGGAAAGCTTCACAATTGGTGTCTCCATCTCCCTCTCCCCTACCAATTTCTCTCTGATTCTATCCAATAATAAATAAAATAAAGCTTTTTAAAAAAATAAAGAAATAAAGAAATAGATAAAAGTACTTGCTGTAGATGCCATCAGGCCTCCAGAATTGATCAACCCCTACATTTGTTATTCAAAAGAGTGAAGTCGGCGGCTAGGCAGGGAAGTCCCTTCACAGGTGGTGAAGCAGGTCTGCAGGTGTCTGTCTTTCCCTCCTCTCTCCATTTCTCTCTGTCTTATCCAACAACAATAGCAATAACAGCAAGAAGAGCAACAAAAATGGGGGGGGGGGACAGAAATGTTACAAATGTACGAACAACTATAAAGAATACCAACATGTAATGTAAACCATTAATCCACCCAATGAAAAAATAACCAAATAAATAAAGAAGGACAAAAAGCAAAGTCCAAAGATAAAGGACCCTCCTAAACTTCCTTGCCAAACGGTCTGAACTCGCCCAAACCAAGGACCATCGATACACTGGCAGGTCAGACAGTCCTGGCGTCCCAGCTGTCTGTCCTGTGCTGTCCATGCCTGGCCCCTCTTCCTGCAGGATGGCCTGACCAGCCCAGACATCGGCTGTCATGTCTGCAGCTCTTACCAGCACCTAGCAGAGTGGCCTCTGGGGTGTTCTCAAAGTCTCTCCTCCTCCCTCACACTCTTCACAGGAGATCTGCAGGCCCCTCTGAGGTAACTCCCGCCTTCCTGTTCACTTCAGACCCTGCTGTGTTTAGTGTTTCTCTGGTCCTCTCTCTCTGCGTCTCTGCACAGGGTTCTAACACAGCCGTGTTCCTCCCCGCAGGGCCCATGCCTCCAAGACCAGGAGTCCCCGTTTGGCCACAGGCTGCACCCTCCTACCCATCGCAACCTTTCAGCCACCCTCTTTTCCAAAGCCTTCCATCCTAACTCCCACCCCTAACCTAGATGCCTACTGCAAACCTGAGTATCAATAGTACTCAAGGTGTGAGTCACACAAGTACTCAGACATGAATTTTTTTTTTTTTTGGGTTTCCAGGGTTATTGCTGGGGCTTGGTGCCTGCACTACGAGTCCACTGCTCCTGGAGGCTACTTTTGTCATTTATCATTGTTGTTGTTAACTATTATAGTTGTTATTGCTGTCGTTGTTGAATAGGACAGAGAGAAATCAAGAGAGGAAGGGAAGATGGGGAGGGGGCGTGGGGAGAGGAAGAGAAAGATACACAGCTGCAGACCTGCTTCACCACTTGTGAAAAGCGACTCCCCTGCAGGTGGGGAGCTGGGGGCTCAAACCAGGATCCTGACGCGGGTCCTTGCACTTCGTGCCACGTGTGCTTAACCCGCTGCGCCACCGCCCAGCCCCCTCAGGTATGAATGTTACAAGTACTCAGATATGAGTCTTGGTATTTGGGCTGAGTCTTACAAGCCATTCCTGTATTATTTTCACACTGTCTAAGATTACTGCAAGCCTGCTGTTGGCAGCGTATCAGACTCTATAGTTACTAGATCAAAACTCCGATCCGGGGCCGGGCGGTGGCACACCTGGTTAAACGTACACATTGCAGGGCACAAAGACCAGAGTTCAAACCCCTGGTTCCCACTTGCAAGAGGAAAGCTTCCCTAGTGGTGAAGCAGGGCTGTGGATGGTCTCTCTATCTCTTTTCCTAGCAACAATAAATAAATACTCAAACCTCGGACTCGGGTGGGTGTGCATGTGTGTATGCACACACGCACAATTTCACCATTCTAGGTCACACTTTTCATACAAAAAGAGGGAGGAGGAGGCAGAGACCACATCACCAGGCCTTCTCCCGTGGCCAGAGGACCAGCACGTGGAGCCAGGCAGGCAGCCCAAGTGAGCTGTCTGATGTTCTCCACAGCAAAAAGTTTTAAAAGATTTGGCATTTCTCATCGTCTATGATTCTTCTTTTCCCAAAACCGTATTCCCACCAGGCTTTCTGCCGCCAACCCAATCCAGAGCTGTTGAGAGGGTCACCAGGGGTCTCTACAGCCTGGTCTATTCTCCAGAGCCAACTTCTTGCTCAAGCAAAGTTCGCAGCAGTGATGCTTCTGGACTGGAAGCCTGGCTACCAAGCCTCCAACTACCTGAGCAAGGCCTGTCGAATTCTGAGATTGGGCGTTGGTCTCCTGCTTGGGGAGAAAAGAAGAGGTGGAGAGGTGCGGGTCCCACAGACCACACACCGAGGAGCCGTGACCACACCAGGCCAAGGCAGGCATCTGGGTGACACTCGTCAAATAGGACCCCAGGAGGGAATGAAGAATGAAAATTACTACAAGGAGAGAAACCGCCTCCAGCAAATTCATGGGTAGTTCCAATAGCACCTACTACATGGAAGGAAGGAAGGAAGGAAGGAAGGAAGGGAGGAAGAGAGGGAGGAAGAGGGGAGGGAGGGAGGAAGAGGGGAGGGAGGGAGGAAGGAAGGAAGGAAGGAAAGAAGGAAGGAAGGGGGGAAATAGAAAGAAAGGGAGAGAGATAGAAAGGAAAGAAGGAGAGAAAGAAGGAGGGAGAGAGAGAGAGAGGTGAAAAATGAATCAGATCTGAGCAGGGCAGGTTAAAGTGACCTCTTCCCTCAAGAGTATAAAAATCCGAAAGGCTATTTCTTGCCACAGAGAAATGCAACTCCTCTGAACAGTGGTCTCTCGGGAGATTTTAAGTGGCAGGTGCCATCAACACTATCCCGCTCAACAAACATGATCCTTGCTGTGTTTTCAGAGGCACAATCGTGCTGGCAGGAAAAGCCGCTCTGCAGAAGAGCTGGGAGAGACGTGTTCCTACTTTGTGGCCACTTGCAGTTAAAGGTTTTGTCCGAAGCACTCCTGCTGTTCTGGTTATACCTTCTCACAAATGTGACCGGACAGAAGTTGCGAGAAGCCACTTTTTAAAATGCCAGCACACAGTAAGTACGTCTGCAAAGAAACAACTGGCGACATTCAGCACAAAGACGGGTCTCACTGAGGACGCGTGCCATTAAAACAACCAAACACAGAACATCTCGACTCGTTTACATGACCACGAGACTCCCTCGCCGTGAGCAACAAGCCAGGAAAGGAGTTCTCCATGGCTAGAAGGAGGGAGGTTAGGGAAGATTCCACAGAGAGGGAGGGGCCCATCCAGAGGAGAAATCTAGACACAAAAATTGCACAGAGAAGGAAGGCTACTCAGCCAGGGAGAAGGTGGGGGTTGAACCTGCCTGGCACCAGAATAAAGGTGGCAGAAGCATTTCTAAGACCAGGGCTTGGAAAATAATGGGGGAGAGAGAGAGAGAGAGAGAACACCTTACCACTCAAAGCCCATCCCTAGGGGCTGGCTGGTAACACACCCAGTTGAGAACACAGGTTATAATGCACAAGGACATGGGTTCAACACCCCAGTCCCCACCTTTGAGGGAAAGCTTCAGGAGTGGTTAAACAGTGTTGCAGGCATATATATCTCTCTCTTCTCTCTCTCCCTCTCCCCCCCCCCATTAATATCTTTATTTATTGAATAGAGACAGCTGAAATTGAGAGGGTAGGAGGAGAGAGAGGAGGAGAGAGACACAACCGCAGCCCTGCTTCACCACTCACAAAGCTTTCCCCCTGCAGGTGGGGTCCGGGGGCTTGAACCAGATCCTGGTGCACTGTAACATGTGTGCTCAACCAGGTGCGCCAACACCCGACCCCTCTCCCTCTCAAGCCCTCTCCCTCCCCCTTCGCTCTCAATTTCTCTCTGTCCTATCAAATTAAATAAACATTATCAATAAAATAAAATCAAAACGGTCATCATAACCTCGGACATACATGCTTGGCTCCTGTGATCACTAGGTCAGCCTCAGCGTTCACTGTGAGTCCCAGTCTTTTCTCTCAGGGCGCACATGCCTGCAAAGTCACACCTCAAGAACAGAGCTGCCCACACTCCAGCCTCCAACACCCACCTCCTGCACAGAGAGATGCCTGAATCCCCGAGGAAGTTGTCAGAAAAGCTCGCCAAGAAATATCGCTGCAGTGAGCAAAACGAAGTCCCGTTTGGGACTACCAGATGATGGACCACATTGTCATCAAGTGTAATAAACACTTATTAAGCTTCTTTATCTCCCATCGCCCACCCCACCCCACCCCCCAAACAAACAAACAAAAAAGAGTCTTTGTTCCTGCTGGGGGGGGGGAGGGGCACCATCCTTCCTCATCCAGCGTAACCAAGCTGAAAACCTAATTTTCTCCTTACAGGAAAGACAGGGTGCGGACAAATAGTTGAAATGACAACACAAAGAAGAGACCAAAGAAAAAGTGGAGACTTTTTAATCATTTTATCCACCCCCACCGGGGGGCAGTGTTTTCCAGTACAGATGCCAGCCTCCCAGAACAGAGACTGTGAACAGCATGCCTGCACTGTTGTCTTTCTTCAGTCGCTTGCATCTGAAGAGCACAAAAGAACTGTGGAAAAGGACAGAACTGGGCAGGTGCTGAGGTCTGACATACTAGCTGCCCTGAGTGTCCGGCGGGGCGCTTTCCTTATTGTGATCGCTGTGTCGTGGCCGTGTGGATGTATATTCCTGTCTTGCTGGGGCTACATTAGTATTTTCAGGTAAGAAGTCAGCATCAAAAAAAAAAAAAAAAAAATGATAGTAACACTATTCAGAACGAGGCATCAGAAGTTAAACCAGAATGTGACACGTGACCCAGGAATCAGAAGTGTGTACACGTGTGGTCAGGATGTGCGTGATGAATCTGACATGTGAATATAAGATGATATGAAACAGAAAACCAAGGATCCCGGTTCGAACCCCGGCTCCCCACCTGCAGGGGAGTCACTTCACAGGCGGTGAAGCAGGTCTGCAGGTGTCTATCTCTCTCTCCTCCTCTCTGTCTTCCCGTCTCTCTCTCCATTTCTCTCTGTCCTATCCAACAACAACAACAACAATAATAACTACAACAATAAAACAACAAGGACAACAAAAGGAAAAAAATAAATAAAATAAATATAAAAAAAAAAGAAAGAAACAGAAAAACAGCTACCTACCCAACCAGAAGGAACGGTTTAAGCACCTGTGCTCGGAGAGACACAGCACACAGCAATGTACAAAACTCAGAAAGAGGGCCGGGCGGTGGTGGGCCGGGCTGGGTACACCTGTTACTGTGTGCACTTAATCGGGGTGCCCGGCCCCCCGTGCTCAGGTTACACTGCACAAGGACCCAGGCCCCCGCCTGCAGGGGCAAAGCTTTGCTAGTGGTGAAGCAGGGCTACAGGTGTGTCTCTCTTCCTTTGTCTCCCCCTTCCCTCTAGATTTCTGACTGTCTCTATCCAATAAATAAAGTCAATAAAACTCACAGAATTGGGGGGGGGGGGCGTGTGACGGTGCACCCTGTCAAGCACACACAGTACTAAGCGCAAGGACCCGTGTTCGAGTCCCCCGCTCCCCACCTGCAGGTGTGTCTCTTTCTCCCTCCCTATCTCCCCTCCTCTCTCAATCGCTCTCTATCCTAGCCAGTAAAACGAGGGGAAATGACCGCCAGGAGCAGTGGGTTAACAGCGTGAGAAGCCTATGAAGCTATCAGGAAACACTCACAGAACGTCACGTCAACGGCCATCCATCTTTCGTCTCAACAAAGTGCCGCCACGGGATGGGCAGTATCTGCATATTTTTTTTTCCCTCCTCCAGGGTTATTGCTGGGCTCGGTACCTGCACCATGAATCCACCGCTCCTGGAGGCCATTTTTCCCCCCTTTTGTTGCCCTTGTTGTAGCTTCGTTTTGGTTATTATTATTGCCCTTGTTGAAGCAATTCATTGTTGGATAGGACAGAGAGAAATGGAGAGAGGAGGGGAAGACAGAGAAGGAGAGAGAAAGACACCTGCAGACCTGCTTCACCGCCTGTGAAGCGACTCCCCTGCAGGTGGGGAGCCGGGGGCTCGAACCGGGATCCTTACGCCGGTCCCTGCACTTTGCGCCACATGCACTTAACCCGCTGTGCCACCGCCCGACCCCCAGTATCTGCATTTTTTAAGTGTCCACAATAAACAGGGTTTGAAGTTTTATCATTCCTTTCCCTTCTCCTCACCTCCCCACTCGAACACAGAATGAGGGTCTAACCCACCCAGAGCATCGAGGCCGTCTTCTCCAGCCTGTCCTGCGCTCCGCTGCTGTCTCCTCTATCAGGACACCGCCTGGTGACACAAGGCATTTCCAGTGACCCAGGACACTCTCGAGGACGAAAGCCTTGCCCCCAGCATTCTCCCCTGATTGCCTACCCCCAGTCCTGCCCCCCACTCTCCTGTGTCTGAACCTTTGCTTGTTCTGCCCACTGGGAAGCCCCCAACACCCCCCCAGGAGGGTCAGAGACAGATGGTGTTTGGCAAACTGGCTCACTGACTTCTTCTCTGAGCCTCTGTTTGTTCTCTCTGCTCCACTTTGGGGCCTGCGGCTCCCGCTGCCAAGTCACCCTGGAGGTAGCCAGCCATGGTCTGTAGGGCTGGCAAGCATGGGGGTCCTATGTCCAACCCCCAGCACCCCCATCCCAGAGGGATGCTCTGAACATCTCTCTCATTAATAAAGGAGAAATCTGTATTTTTTAAAAAAAAAAATAGTATGCAACATTCTAGGGGGTGGGTGGTGGCGCACCTGGTTGAGCACACATGTTATTATGCATAAGGACCCGGGTTCGAGCCCCTGGTTCCCACCTGCAGGGGGAAAGATTCACGAGTGGTGAAGCAGTGCTGCAGGTGTCTCTCTGTCTCTCTTCCTTTCTGTCTCCCCCTCCCTTCCAACTTCTGTGTGTCCCGTCAAGTACAAAGAAAAAAGTAATAAAAATATAACGGCCACTGAGAGTGGCAGATACATCCTACATGCACTAAGCCCCGGCGATAGGCCTGGTGGCAATAAAAAGAAATTGAAAATATGAAAATGGTTAGCTCAAGTTCCGTCAAGGACTTACAGACCCCAGACAGACATAAACAATGACCGACACAAGGCTTCACAAGGGGACCATGATGTAGCAGTGCGGTGAAGACTGTGAGAATCACAGCTGCCTGCGTAGAAAATGCCAAGGCCGGAGCCAGGCTGGGGCGCATCTTGTTAAGCACTCACATTACAGTACACAAGGACCCGGGTTCAAGCCCCTGGTGAAGCAGGGCTGCAGGTGTCTCTCTGTCTCTCTCCCTCTCTGTCACCCCCTTCCCTCTCAATTTCTGGCTGTCTCTACCCAATAAACAAACAAACAAACAAACAACACTCCAAACATAGTCCAAAGCCCATGTCCTCTGTGAACCTCAAGTATTTATCTAGACCAGATATCTACCACGTCAAAACTTTCCCCATATGCTTGTGGTGCTTCCTTTCTGGATAAGCGACCCCAAATGTGGGGGGGGCAGGCTCTACTTGCTTAAGCACAGAACAGAGAACAAAGCACCCTGATGCGCAAACAGTGTGAAAGAAGGAAAAACAAAACAAAACAGGAACCCTACTGGATACAGTGGGAACATGAAAGAAAGGTTTCTTGGGGAACAGAGTCGCTAAACACAGTCTCCTTTCCTCTGAGCTGCCCAGTGAAACGCCCCAGACAGGCCTGGCCCACGTCAGGGCCAACGTCCCCGCGGGCCCTCTGTCCAATGGCTGGCAGGAGCCCCCCGCAGCACAAAGGGACCCACTATTGCCTGCGGTGCCCTCTCAAGAGCTGCCGGGAGCGGGTCATTCGACTTGTCAGGGGTGGCAGGGGTGTTGAGTTTGGGAAGACATTTCTGATAAGAGCAGGGAGGAATGCCCGCACAGAAATACTGGCCTGTGAGTGGGTTCCAGCTTTGAGCCCCAGTCCCACTGAGCGCCAGAGCTGAGCAGTGCCCTAGTCAAAAACACAAACACTTAATAACAATAAGTAAAAGGCATGGAGCGGGGGCTTGGTTTAGGATGGCTAACACATCGCCCATCACTTAACACACCTGACTAACTTCCACATGAGGGAGTCACGTCTGACACCATTCAGCTTATCCAAGGCCCAGCAGAGACGTACCGAACGAATAAAGGCGTCTTATGTTCCAGCCATGCACCCGGCAGCATGGAATTCAGAACTTGAAGCCAACATCCCGGCAGGACACCACGAGGCAGAAGCCGGGGTCTCAACAGTCCACAAATGCAGGACCAGACACAGCATGTGCGGGCATGCAGAGCTCCCCTGGTGCTCACAGAGAAACACCCAGCCTCCGAGGTCCCGGGCTCACTCCCGCAGCCTCAAAATGGAAAGCTGCCTCTTGCATTATTTCCTCTCCAGCGAGCAAACCTGAGAGATTGACTCAGACCCAAAGGAATGTCTCTGGCCTGGAAGACACAAAACCTTGTGTCTTGGCTCTGGCCTCCTCATTCCACTTCCCTGGCTGAGTCCAAAATTCATCTCACAGTTTTGTTGTTGTTGTTGTTGTTTTAATTGCCAGGAGGACTCTCTCTGGGGCTCAGTGCCAACACTACGAGTCCACCGCTCCCAACCTCTTTCTATCATACTTGACAGGAACAGAGAGAAACTGAGAAGAGAGAGAACTAACTGGGGAGGGGGAGCTAGAGAAAGACAGACACCTGCAGACCTGCTTCACCACTCAGGACAGGTGGGGAGCCGGGGCTCAGACCCAGGTCCTCCTGCATAGTAGTGTGGGCACTTAACAGGGTGTACCAGCACCCAGCCCACCTCACAATTCGCCCCCCACCTCCCTAGAGAAGTCACGCCAAGTTCCTTCCAGCTGGCAGTGACACAGAAGCCTGGCGGCACTGGAAGGCAGAGCCCTGAAGGAATACACAAGATCAGACGGGGTGGAATTGGGGACACAGGACTTGCACCCACCTCTAAGTTCCTCTGTGGAGCCCTGGGCTGGCAGCCCCCCAGCTGGAAGCCGTGGTCCCTGAACTCAAGTTCAGCACACCCCACACTGTGTGGGGCCCAGGGTGGCCGTCCACAGCACCACAACATCTCACAGGTGGCACCCCGGGGCAGTGGACACCAAGACAAGGGCGGACACTCCTACGGAGCCGGGGAGGACTTAGCATGGTATCTTCCTCAGATCTGCCAGGGCCAGAGAGTACACAGTCTCAGGGCCACCGGCTTCTCTGCGGGCAGAGAGTGTGTGTGTCAGCTTACATGGTGGAGGAATGGCACAGAGAGTGGGGAGAGCAACCTCTCAACCCCCTTATCCAGGGCGGAGCTGCTCCAAGACCCCCAGTGGATCTTCCAAACTTGCGGTGGTTACCAAACGTAACGCAGACTCTCTCTCTCCCTCTCTCTCTCTGTCTCTCACTCTGTGTCTCTCTGTGTCTCTCTCTCTATCTCTCTCTCTGTCTCTTTCACTCTGTGTGTCTCTCTCTGTGTCTCTCTCCCTCTCTCTCTGTCTCTCTCTCTGTGTCTCTCTCTATCTCTCTCTGTCTCTCTGTCTCTCTCTCTCTCTCTCTCTCTCGTGTGTGTGTGTGTGTGTGTGTGTGTGTGTGTGTGTGTGTGTGTGTGTGTGTTTTCATCCTAAGTATTTTTATTTTGCCTCCAGAGTTATCACAGGGGCTCGATGCCAGCAACCACTGCTCCTGGAGGCTATTTTTCCCATTTTTTGTTGCCCTTGTTGTGCTTTTTATTGTTATTGTTGTTATAGCTTTTGTTGTTGTTGTTGTTGTGTAGGACAGAGAGAAATGGAGAGAGGAGGGGAAGACAGAGGGGGGAGAGAAAGAGAGACACCTGCAGACCTGCTTCACCACCTGTGAAGTGACTCCCCTGCAGGTGGGGAGCTGGGGACTCGAACTGGGATCTTTACGCCGGTCCTTGTGCTTGGCACCATGTGCGCTTAACCCGCTGCGCTACCAGCCGGACCCTAGCAACGTAACACCTAGTGAGTTCTGGGGTAGTTCTGTCCTGAATATTCACTTTCCTTCTTTTTGTCCAATACCTACTTTATTTATTTATTATTGGATAGAAACAGAGAAATTGAGAGGGGGAGTGAGAAACGGAGAGAGACAGACACCTGCAGCCCTTGTGCTGCCGCCCGGCCCCCACCGAGCATTTGGATAAAGTCTGATTTGCAAGTCAGGCAGCAACGAGAGGACAGCCGCGGCAACATCCTGCGAGAGAAGACAGGTGAACGCGGACCCCCACAATGTCTCACACTACCGTAGTGCAGGCCGGCTCTGGGGACCCGGGCACGGAGACCACAGCAGCCAAAACCCCTGGAACAGGAAGGACTCCACCACACCCAGCAACAAGTGAGTCCACTGGTCTGCGAGAGCGTGTCCTGGAAGCTTGGATCCTGCCCTGGTTCTCCGGGACAACCCCCCCCCAAACACACACACACACACACACCCCACTCAGATCTCCACACCTATCTCTCCGCCGCCTCAGTCCTCAATCCCACTTGATCCCTCACCACCTGCCATCACTGGAAGCAGACGGTAGCTTCTGAAAGACGTGTGTGTGTGTGTGTGTGTGTGTGTGTGTGTGTGTATGTATGTGTATGTATGTATGTATGTGTGTATGTGTATGTGTGTGTGTATGTGTGAGTGTGTGTGTGTGTGTGTGTGTGTGTGTGTGTGTGTGTGTGTGTGTGTTACAAGAGCCCCACCGCACTGAAGCAGTGAAGCCTGATGTCTTGCTAGACCCCGCGGCTCATCTTGGCAAGACACCTGGCTTTGTGGCCGGCATGGAACGATTTCGATGTGGTAAGCAGGGCCCTGCTCTCCCCGACCTTCTCGGGTGGGACACACACAGGGGCTCTCTTCAGCGCGGCCCTCCCACACCCAAATCTCCCCGGAGGATTGTCCCTGGCTGCCTCTGGGCAAAGATCACATTATGCCTCGTGGCAAACCCGTGTGCGTCGGATTTTGGTTGGCACTTGTGTTTTTCCTGAATGGCCCCCACCGTGTGTGATTCAAGTTTTTAGCTGGGTGCACCTGGGCAACTGCAAATCTATTTGAAATCAGGGAGAGATCTTTAAAGGCAGCTTCAAGATATACTATAAGAGAGGCATGTCGAATATACACATGTCAACGCCATACAGTGTCATTCTTGAAGTCCTCGGTCCTTAAGACATTTTCTTCTGGGGCCGGGCGGTGGCGCACCTGGTTGAGCGCACACATTACAGTGCACAAGGACCTAGGTTCAAGCCCCTGGTTCCCGCCTGCAGGGGGAAAGCTTCACAAGTGGTGAAGCAGGGCTGCAGGTCTCTCTCTGTCTCTTTCCTTTTCTACCTCCTCCTTCTCCTCCCCTTGTCAATTCCTGTCTCTATCCAATAATAAATAAAAAAAAATTGTAAAGGTTGCTCCTGTGATAAATTTGAAATCTCAGTCAGTAGTTATGCCTTTGATGTATCCCTTCTAAGAAAAAGTCACAGTGTATACAGGAGAAAATGGATAGTGAGCTCCACCGTAGGCATCTCCTGTAGGCATCAAGCTTCCAGTAACCATCCTGCTGGGACCTAAACAAAGAGGTGAGGGGGCCGGGCTGAGCACCAGGCTGAGCGCACGTGTCATAAAGCACAAAGGCCTGGGTTCAAGCTCCCACTCCCCACCTGCAGGGGGAAAGCTTTGTGAGTGGCTAAGCAGGGCTACCGGTGTGTCTCTCTGTCACCCTCTCTATCTCCTCCTTCCCTCTTGATTTCTGGCTGTCTCTATCTAATAAATAAATAAATATGGATAATTTTAAAAATTAGGAAAGGAGGGAGTCGGGCAGTAGCGCAACAGGTTAAACGCACGTGGCGCTAAGCGCAAGGACCAGAGGAAGGATCCCGGTTCGAGCCCCCGGCTCCCCACCTGCAGGGGAGTCGCTTCACAGGCGGTGGAGCAGGTCTGCAGGTGTCTGTCTTTCTCTCCCCCTCTCTGTCTTCCCCTCCTCTCTCCATTTCTCTCTGTCCTATCCAACAACAGCGTCAATAATAACTACGACAATAAAAACAACAAGGGCAACAAAAGTAAGTAAATAAATCTTTTAAAAAGAATTAAGGAAGGAAGAAAGAGCCAGGGCTGAGTCAAGATGGAGACCTGAAGACAGCAACCAGAAAGATTCTCCCAAAAAAAAAAAAAAAAATGATTCAAGCCCTGGAAGTTCTAAGAGGGAAAGGAGGGAGGGGAGAGGGAGGGAGGGAGGAGAGGAAGATGCAGGAGAAGGAGAGCTGGATGAACAAGGTTGTAACCCAGCCCCAACATAACTCCACAGCCAGCAATTAGAGAGTGCAACAGCCTACCTTGAAGAGCAATCAAACTCGTAAATAAAACTTATCAGAGCGGTAGAGGAGAGACAGCAAAAATCAGAGCAGAACTGGCCCCTACGGCTTGGAAGCAGTGCAGATAACATAAGAGCAGCTAGAAAGATGGGCTTCCGGGAGGATGGCCTCAGGGAGTCACAGCAAGGGCGACCCTGCCTCTCCAGGGAGAAGTAATCGGCCTGAGTCTGCAAGTCACTTCCTCCTTGTGGGCAGTGGCATGTTCCCGATTGCTCAACCCTCTAAGTGCTGGGTCTTGCAAACTGAACCCTAGGGGCAGCTGTCCTGGGCCAACCTCAGGGAGATGAGCTGGCCATCTCCACAGGGTGAGGTGTTGTAGTGTTCTGTGAAAAACTGGAGAAATGTCACACATGTACCAATGACTGTATTTTACTGACGACTATGACCACTAGTCCCTCCCACGCCAATAAAGAAGAAAAGAAAGAATTTCCTCAAGCTATGGCATGCTTTCACTAGAACAAGGGGACAGGCTACATACACACTACCACACAGATCAGCACAAAACACACAATCTGAAGACAACAGTGTTTTTTAGAATAAAGGAGGCATGGCCAGACCTATGCCAACACCTGCGGTAGGCGGGCCACAGACATGTGAAAAGTTCACCAACTATACCAGACTATCACAATGAAATGCCAAGCCAGTGGCCCCGGAATGACAAAAATTTAGAAAACACAGAAGACAAAGAACACTTCAGGAAGGTTGTTTTTTTTTTAATTCCAATCAGGAGAAATCTCAGGACAAAGGCCCAATTAGACAGGGCATGTTTGGATAGCAAAGGATAAAAGTCTGTCCATGGCCACCCCTTGGCACTCTCCTTCCCCCTCAGGACAGTCTGAGGCAGCAGGACTGTGGGGGGCGAGGACACAGAGAACCCCCTTCCAAGACACCCTGGGATCCACAAGACACACCCAGGATCCCTGCCAGGCTGCCACCAAGACAGTTTGGGTCTGCATAGAAACCGCTGGGGCTGGGGCTGGATGGTAGCGCAGCGAGTTGAGCGCACATGGCGCAAAGTGCAAGGGACCCGCATAAGGATCCGGGTTCGAGCCCCCAGCTCCCCACCTTCAGGGGGTTGCTTCACTGGAGGTGAAGCAGGTCTGCAGGTGTCTGTCTTTCCCTCTTCCTCTCTGTCTTCCCTTCCTCTCTCGACTTCTCTCTGTCCTATCCAGCAACGACAACAGCTTGACAATAATAACAGCTACAGCAAGCACAACAACAAGGGCAACAACAACAACAACAACAAAAAATGGGGAAAATGGCCTCCAGGAGCAGTGGATTCAGGATGCAGGCACTGAGCCCCAGCAATAACCCTGGAAGCAATAAAAAAAAAAAAGAAGGAAAAAAAAGAAACCACTGGGGCTCAGGGGTCAGGGGGTAGTGCACCGGGTCAAGCACACTAGGCACGAAACCCAAGGACCGGCATAAGGATCCCGGTTCGAGCCCCCGGCTCCCCACCTGCAGGGGAGTCGCTTCCCAGGCGGTGAAGCAGGTCTGCAGGTGTCTGTCTTTCTCTCCCCTCTCTCTGTCTTCCCTTCCTCTCTCCATTTCTCTCTGTCCTGTCCAACAGCAATAACAACAGTAACAACGAGGGCAACAAAATGGAAAAAATAGCCTCCGGAAGCAGTGGATTTGTAGTGCAGGCACCGAGCCCAGTGATAACCCTGGGGGCAGAAACAAAGAAAGAAAGGAAAGGAGGGAGGGAGAGAGGGAGAGAGAGAGAGAGACAGAGAGAGAGAAAGAGAAAAGGAAGGGAAATGAGGGGGAGGGGAGGGGAGGGGAGGGACCACTGGGGTTCAAATGCTCACTTTAGGGCCACCTGTGCAGTCACTGACCTCAGCTACTATGTGGCCCACAGATGTACCCTCAGAATGTCGACCCCTGAAAGTTGAGGTGGGAAGAGAAAAGAGTATTTCAAAAGAGTCCAAAGGGGGGCAGGCGGTGGCACACCCGGTTAAGCCCACGTATTACAGAGCTCAAGGACCCGGCTTCAAGCCTCTGGTTCCCGCCTGCAGGGAGGAAGCTTCACAAGTAGTGAAGCAGGGCTGCAGGAGTCTCTCTGTCTCTCTATCTCCCTCTCCCCTCTCAATGATCCTGTCTCTATCCAATAATCCATCCATAAATCAATCAATAAAAACATATTTTTTAAAAATCTCCCCTTCTCCATCTCCCCCTCCTCTCTCCATTTCTCTCTGTCCTATCTAACAACAACGACATCAATAACAACAACAAAAATAACTACAACAATGAAACAAGGGCAACAAAAGGGAATAAACAAATACAAAAAAAAAAAAAAAAGCCCAAGTTCCCCCATTTCATTCCCAGATTTTGAAGCCAGAAATTATGAAATTGAAATTATGCCTTGAAATTATGCCTACCACCAATCTCAAGCTCTCTCTCTCCCCTTCACCCCTCCCCCTTCTCTCTTTCTCTCTATCAGTTAAATCCTTACTGGATAAAGGCCTCCTATTTGTTTAACATTCCATAAATCATCTCCTCCGAGGATTGCAGCGGTTCTTGCTGTTTCTCAAAGACAAAAATAAACAGCAGGTCAACAACAATGCAAACCTGTCTGGCAGCCAGGGCCGCCTGTGCATCCTCGTGAGCACAAAGCTGACAGCCGGTTCTGGAGTCAGACCCGCTCGGCACACACCAGGCCACAGCCGGGCATCTCTAAACGGGTCCATGCCCGTGAGGCGGCACCAAGTCCTTTCGACCCCGTGCTGAAGTTTGGGCAAGGTCACTGCTGAGCTTCCAGTTCAAAGGCTTCTCTGCTCAGCGTCCCAGTCACAGCCCCGTGAGTGCAGCAGGGTGACAGTTAGCACAGAATCAATGCGATCTGGTGGGTGACAAGCTTTAGCAGAGCCCACGGCCACCCTGGTGCCACAGGAGAAACAGAGCCCGTGGGGGTTGGGTGGGGGTTTATTTGGATGCGAAGCAAAGCCTCCAGCATGGTGCCCGCACGGGCCTGCCCCACAGCCTGGCAGCGCTGCCCAAACTTGTCTCTGTTTTGGATGTACACATGGCACCACGGGGTGGCCATCAACATGTGAGTATGTGACACAGGGCTTGTGAGGAAACCATAAATAGATCATAGCTTGCAGAGCCTTCTGTGTCTTCAAAAGGCACAACTTCTGGAAGTGCGTCTACTTTTTATTTTATTTATTTCTGGGAGAGAGACAGATAGAAATTGATAAGAGAGCAGATGTGTCTCTCTCCTTTCCCATCTCCCCTTCCCTCTTAATTTCTCTGACTCTATCCAAAATAAATAAGCATTAAATAATTTTTTTTTAAAAAAAGTATTGGCTTTGGTATTATCTCAGAGTAATCATAAGTGAGATTCCAACCAACACCATCAGCCAGTCAGCCCTGCATTTTTCCACTGGGCCTCGCCTGTATTAAAAACCAACCAGAAAGGAGGGAAACAGCATAATGGTTCTGCAAAACAGACTCGCCTGCCTGAGGCTCCAAAGTCCCAGGTTCAATCCCCTTGTAACACCACAAGCCTGAGTTGAGCAGTGCTCTGGTAAAAACTAAAATAAATAAATGAATAAATAAATAAATAAATAAATAATTTTTAAAACAAAGAAAGAAAAAGAAAAGACAATCAAGGAGCCTCCAGGAGGGTATTGTGACCAGTGAGGACCCAAGGACAGGCCTGGCAGGTAGACCACAGGCCTGGCATCCCGCGGCCTCTGGTCCCCTCTCTCCGCCCTCCTCGCTCCTGCACACACAGGCCTCACTCACCCTGCCTGGGCACTCGTCCCGTGCAAGTGTTCATGCCCGAGTTCTAGAAACAGGTGAAGGAAGTCCTCCTTTTCAAATTTTCTCCACCTGCTTGAAGGAATCCTAGGACGTGAGATCAGCCGGAAAGAGAAGGATGAAGATGGGATGATCCCACTCATGGATAGAAGTTGAGAAATAAGAACAGAAGGGAAAACACGAAGCAGAACGTGGACTGGGTTTGGTGCACTGCACCCAAGGAAAGGTGTGGGGGCATGGGGGCTTTCAGCTTCACCATATGGGGGTCGAGTGGGATGCAGTTTTTAGGTGGTGGGAACGGTGTGAAACTGTAATCTTGGGGCCGCGTGGTGGCGCACCTGGTTGAGCGCACAGGTTACAGGGCACAAGGACCTGGGTTCGAGCCCCGGTCCCCACCTGCATAGGGAAAGCTTCACGAGTGGTGAAGCAGGGCTGCAGGTGCCTCTCTGCCTCTCGATTTCTGGCTACATCTATCCAATAAATAAATAAAGGTAATAAAAAATTTTTTTAAAGAAAATGGTTTAAAGAAAAATGAAAGTCTTAAAAAAAAAAGAAACTGTACTCTTATGATTTTGCAGTGTTATAAATCACTATTGATTCAATAAGCCAGGGAGAGATACACTGAATACTCCAAGTTCTATAACTGCTTACACTTTAGTCTGAGTATGTATTTTGTTTGTTTGATTTTTTAATTAATTTTCAAGTTAATTTTTATTATTGGATAGAAACAGGGAAATGGACAGGGGAGGAGGAGATAGAGAGGGAAAGAGACAGAGAGACCCCTACAGCCCTGCTTCACCACTCGTGAAGCTTTCCCCCTGCAGGTGGGGACCAGGGGTTTGAACCCGGGTCCTTATACATGGTGACATGTGCACCCAAGCAGGTGTGCCACGGACCAGCCCTTATAGTGTGCGGTTTTTAAATGTGCTGACTACTGATCACAGTGAGTGACCCTGAAGAGGCCCACAGACTTGGCTTGGCAAAACAGGGTGGGGCTGACCTCCTTCTCAGAGGCCTTCTCATACTCTGGGCCACCCCACAGAAGGGCTCCACCCCGGGGAATCAGGTTTCCAGCTCCTTCAACCCTCTAGTTCCTGCTTCCAGACCTAAGAGGTGGTGTCTGTGAGGCGACTACCAGGCAAAGCCAGACCGCCAGCAGGGGGTGCTGTCTGAGCATCCCACCCAGGCACCCTGACACCTCCCCTCAGCGCTGGGGGACAGCTTAATCAGACCTCAGGGTAATCTCAGGTGCTCACGGGAAAGTAAACGGGCCACTGAGAAGGATGCAAAAATAAACCTGTATTGTCTGAACTATTTTTCCATATAAAATTTTTGAAAAAAAAATTTGAGGGGGGTTGGGGAGAAGCAATGCTGTAAGCTTATAGGGTCTTCTCAGCTGTTAAAACGGCCAGTTTCGGCTGGGAGTATGGATCCACCTGCCAACGCCCATGTTCAGCGGGAAAGCAGTTACAGAAGCCAGACCTTCCACCTTCTGCATCCCACAAT
>NC_080167.1:70227703-70275203 GCF_950295315.1 Erinaceus europaeus | reverse complement strand
ATGGGCTGGGAACATGATTCACCGAGCAACTACTGCATTGCCTTGTGAATGGCCCGGGCTTAAGTCCTGCCCCCCACCCACCCACCCAGCCTACCAGCACTGGAGGAAGTTTCAGTCATGTGATGTCTTCTATCTATCATCTATCTATCACCTATCCATCTGTCTATCTTAAAAAGTCAACCTGATTGAGCCCCCAGCTCCCCACCTGCAAGGGAGTCGCTTCACAGGTGGTGAAGCAGGTCTGCAGGTGTCTGTCTTTCTCTCCCACTCTCTGTCTTCCCCTCCTCTCTCCATTTCTCTCTGTCCTATCCAACAACGACGATATCAATAACTACAACAATAAAACAACAAGGGAAACAAAAGGGAATAAATAAATAAATAAATAGTTTTTTTAAAATGTCAACCTGAAGTAGTGAAGCACTGGAAATCAAATTTTTTTTTTAAAAGGTAGAAGGTGGAGGTGGACGAGGAGGAAAGAAAAGGTGAATCCAAAAAAGTCTGACTGACCAGTGCAGTGAACTGGAGGTGTCGACCTACTAAGTGAAGAGAGAAAGACAACTCCAGGATGCTTTCACTCACATCAGGGATAAGAGAACAAAAGCAAAGGAACTTTTTTTTTTGCCTCCAGGGTTATTGCTGGGGCTCAGTGCCTACACCATGAATCCTCTGCTCCTGGAGGCCATTTTTTTCCACCTTTTGTTGCCCTTGTTGTTGTAGCCTTGTTGTAGTTATTACTGTTGTTGTTGATGTCATTCGTTGTTGGATAGGGCAGAGAGAAATGGAGAGAGGAGGAGAAGACAGAGGGGGAGAGAAAGACAGACACCTGCAGACCTGCTTCACCGCCTGTGAAGCGACTCCCCTGCAGGTGGGGAGCCGGGGGCTCAAACCAGGATCCTTCTGCCGGTCCTTGTGCTTTGCGCCATGTGCGCTTAACCCACTGCTCTACCGCCCGACCCCTGCAAATGAACTTTTAAAAAGTAAACACACTGTCTCTTAGACTTTGTAAAAACTATGGTGGTTTTGAGAGGGAAGTGTGAGAGCCCAGCCAGACAGCCCCCTTGGATTGAACACTGCGTGTGACCCGGGTATGAGCCCAGCCCCGGCAGCATTGAAGGAAGTGTCAGTGCTGTGGTCTCAATATACATCTCTCTCTCTCTGCTTCTCTCTGAAAATGAGAGAGAGAGAGAAGAAACAGAGAAAAAGGTGGAAGCTTTGGTGCTAAGGGTAGTGAGTCACACACACACTTTCATATATATGAAACTAAATCTCTGGCATCTTAAAATTTTGTAGAGCCGGATTAATAAAATACAATAGTTTGTCTTGGGGCCAGGTGGTAGTGCACTGGGTTGAGCACACATATTACAATGCTCAAGGACCCAGGTTCAAGTCCCCGGTCCCACCTGTAGGAGGAAAGCTTTGTAAGTGGTGAAGCTGGGCTGCAGGTGTCTCTCTGTCTCTCTCCCTCTCTATCTCCCCCTTCCCTCTCAATTTCTGGCTGTCTCTCCAATAAACAAATAAAGATAATAAAAATGTTTTTTTTAAGTTTGTCTTATTCTTTAAGTATAACAATAGTCAAATTTCCCTAGAAGGAAAAAAGAAATCAGAGGATTTGAAGTCTGCACGTGAACTGGAAGCTAGGCATCTTCTAACAGCTTGATGCAATGCAGAAGGGCCGGCTGTAGTCAGCTGAATTGACAAGTGCACGTACAAAAAAAAAAAAAGAAAGAAAGAAAGAAAATGTCCCACTTAATTAAAAATACACTAAGGAAGTTACACACAACAAATTAACTTCATTATGCAATGAACAGTCTCTTAGAGGAGGCAGGAAGTCATCTGCCGGCAGCCTGAGAGTCCATTGTGTCTCAGGCCCCACTGTGGGGGACTAGGCTGTGATCCATCCCCAGAGAGAGATTACATTCAAAAGGATGGGGAAGGGAAGGAAAGAGCCTTCCCATATAAAACTACAACCCAACCCCTCCCCCCCTCTCCCCAGTGAGAACTCAGGACTCAGCAATATCCGGGCTGGAGAATTCTAGCACGTTTTGTAGCCTGGATAGGAAGTCAGGAGTGATACCTAAAGAATTTCAGCATGTTGCTTAAAAGGCCTCTTAATAAAACGAGTGTTCAACACTATGCATGTTGACCTTCAAGGAGCTACTTCTAACAGACGGGGAAGGCAGCTTCGCCATACAAGATATAAGATACTCCTGGCACCTGTGTCAGTTTTAAGTTCTTAGTGCACTTTTTAGAAACAATGTCTCTGGTTGGGGGTACAGGTCAACCTGCCAACGCCCATGTCCAGCAGGGAAGCACTTACAGATGCCAGACCTTCTGCCTTCTGCATACCATAATGATCCTGGGTCCATGGTCCCAGAAGGATAAAGAGTAGGAAAGCTTCCAAGGAGAGGATGGGATATGGAACCCTGATGAAGAGAACTGTGTGGAAGTGTACCCCTCTTATCCTATGGTCTTGTCGATCATTATTAAATCAAAAGAAAGGAAGGAAGGAAGGAAGGAAGGAAGGAAGGATGGATGGATGTCTCTGGTCAGATACATGTACAGATGTTGAAAGTGAGACACTCTAAGCCCGGAAAGTGCATTCAACCACATCCACAGAAAAAGCAATGCTAAGCTACGAAGGCTTCCAAAAAGTTCAAGAAGTAATCCAATCAAAACTTTCAGCCAACGTCTCGGTCAATGGTTAGCTGGATTTAACTGTTCACAGACGTGCCTTTTTTGCCCTTTACTGGGCTGTGTGTGTGCTGGTTTGATCATGACTCCTCACAAGCCAGTGCACAGGAAGGGGTCTGTCCAATGAGCAGTTGGGAATTGGTGAACTTCCATTGGTCAATGTTTGTAGAAAACAAAATTCAACTTAGATGGCCAAAGAGTTATATTCAAAGTCACCATTCTCTAAGAAATCTGGGATAATTTTTATTTATTATTAATGAGAAAGATAGGAGAGAGAAAGAACCAGACATCACTCTGGTACATGTGCTGCGGGGATTGAACCTGGGACCTCCTGCTTGAGAGTCCAATGCTTTATCCACTGACCACGATAATCTTTGCCTTAACTATTCTACAATGTCATACGTTCCCTGCCTCCCCACAGCAATACCACTCTGAAACAGAAACAGCACAAAGGCATCATATTTTAGTGGGTTTTTTTTTTACCTCCAGGGTTATTATCCCTGGGGTTCATTGTCTGCACTACGAATCCACTGCTCCTGGAAGCCATTTTTTCCCTTTTGTTGCCCTTATTGTTCATCATTGTTGTACTGCAGTCATCCTTGTTGGATAGGACTGAGAGAAATGGAGAGAGGAGGGGAAGACAGAGGGGGGGAGAGAAAGACAGACACCTGCAGACCTGCTTCACCGCCTGTGAAGCGACTCCCCTGCAGGTGGGGAGCCGGGGGCTCGAACCTGGATCTTTATGCCAGTCCTTGCGCTTTGTGCCACGTGCGCTTAACCCACTGCGCCAACGCCCCAGCCCCTCCCCCTGCTTATTTTAATGGAGAAATGCATGACGATAAACTGTCACTTCTCAACCAAACGTCTCCTCAAGCTATGAAATTACCATCCGTACAGCATACGCCATGAGAAGCTTCTTTAGAAGGGGAAGCTCAGTGTGGCATTATATGGTCATGATTTTTTTTTTTTTTTAGTCTCTGAAAGAACGTGAATTTACAATTTAAGGAAGGAACTAATTAAGTACTTTTCTTTCCGAGGAGGACCACAATTGCTTCCTTGTTTCCTTATTTGTGGTTTCGCTGTCAATCACCCCTGGGCGGGCTCCCAGGCCCCGCCCACACAAAGCCAGCCCCAGCCCAGCTGGGAGAACAAGCCATTTGTTTGTTCGTGACCCCACTGTCCCTTCGTTTTCTGGCTAGAATTAGAAGCAAAAAAGGATTCTAAGCTCCCATGCACCACTCACATGTAAACTATGTGCAGTGTCATCAAACAAGCCTTAATAAACTTCAGAAGATTAAAATGACCTCTGGCTACTTAACTTAGTTACAAATCAATAGCCCAGATATTGGGAGTATCTTCAAATGCTGAGAGAGTTGAAAATCCAGGGGCACACTGTTAAGGAACCCACGGGAGATAGAAATATATTCTTAAGATTTTATTTATTTATGTATTTACTTACTTATTAATGAGAAACATAGGAGGAGAGAGAAAGAGTCAGACATCACTCTGGTACATGTACTGCCAGGGATTGAATTTAGGACCTCATGCTTGAGAGTCCGATGCTTTATCCACTGTGCCGCCTCCCGGACCAAGATAGAAATATTTTTTAGGGTCCGTGCAGTAGCGCACCTGGTTGAGCACACGTTACGGTGCACAAGAACCCAGGTTCAAGCCCTGGGCCCCCACCTGCAGGGGAAAAGCTTTGCAAGTGGTGAAGCAGGGCTGCAGGTGTCTCTCTGTCTCTCTCTCTCTCTCTCTCTCACACACACACACACACACTCTCTCTCTCTCTCTCTATCTCTATCTCCCCCTTCCCCTTTCTGGCTGTCTCTATCCAATAAAATTGAAATAATGTTTTTTTAATGTTTTTAATTGAAAGGCAATGAAAACATTATAGTCAATGTATCACAGTTAAGTTGTGATGGGGAATCGAGAGCAAAAAAAAATGTTTTTTTTTTTTAATTAGGACAAAAAATTTTAAAACAACTATCTAAGTGTCTGCCTTAAACACTCAAACAAGGTTCTGTTGATGCCGAGCTGAGCGCCTTTCTGAATCCATCACGGTGACAGTAAGCAAGAGACGCTGGGCTGGTGCAGGATTGAACACAGCTCATCTCAGGAGGCAGCCCCACTGTGACTTGTGGGCTCGACTACGTCATCATGGGAAATACCTACAAATACACCTCCGTCTGCAGGCTTTTCTCCCCCACTGTTTCCAGAAGAGTCAAAAGTAAAAAAAAAAAAAGTCCTGACTGGTGTCTTTTATCTTAAGGAATTCTTCTCTGGAAGACATCTGAGTTTTACATTGTATGTAAATAAATACATTAAAAAGTTAATAAAATGTCACGTGGTAGGAGGCTTTGCGTTGACCTGGGAATTTTCATCCACTCTTATTTGGAGTGCTACACTTTTTGTTTACCTTGGTCTTCCAATTTAGTCCTTCCTGCTGGTCCTTCTACCACTGGCAACTGGAAAATTCAACCGTTTCCGCTCTAGAACTCATCAGTTCCAAACATGTCTGTAAGTAACACAAAACCCTACAGCTATATGCTCTACAAAATTAGCACCTTTGTGGGGGAAGAGGGGGAGGTAGCATAATGGTGATGCAAAAACACTCTCGTGCCTGAGGTTCTGAAGTCCCAGGTTCAATCCCCCAAGCACCATAAGCCTGAGCTGAGCAGTGCTCTGATTTTATATATATATATATATATATATATATATATATATATATATTTGATTAAGCGATACATTTTAGATCACTGCAGTTACCCGTGTGCCAACAACTGCACTGTGAGCCATTAGCACCCCACCCCATAAAATGATAAAAAGTAAATGAAAAATAAAATAACTAAAGTTTAAGAAGACGTAGACTTGGAGGGAGAGATTCTCATTACCAACTAGTAAGAGTGAAGGCCCCACAGCAGTCATCGAATAGTAAGATCTCCTGTTAGCGTAATATTTCTTCAGCATGTCACACCTTACATTTTGCCAAAATCTTTATTTTCACACTAAACCACCGGGAAAGTAAACACTGGAATGAATTTGTATTTGACATCTGAAATGTCTACAGGAGAGAAATCTACTCAATTCAAGATGAATATGGTGCCAAATAACCCCAAGGCTCACCGTTCCTGGTTCTCAGAACTGATACATTAAGAATGAAAGGAAAAAGAAAGAATTCTGCCCAACTACATCTCAAGAATGACTGCTTGCAAAATTAATTAATCACAGCTATTCATCTTTCCTTGAATAACAGACATCAGGATACCCCCCTGTTCTAAATTCTCAAAGACTCCAGCCAATCAGAGAACAGGACACTGCCATTGAAAAATGAAATCTCGGGAGCCCGGTAGTGGCGCAGCAGGTTAAGCGCAGGTGGCACAAAGCGCAAGGACCAGCGTAAGGATCCCAGTTCGAGCCCCCGGCTCCCCACCTGCAGGGGAGTCGCTTCACAGGCGGTGAAGCAGGTCTGCAGGTGTCTGTCTTTCTCTCCCCCTCTCTGTCTTCCCTTCCTCTCTCCATTTTTCTCTGTCCTATCCAACAACGATGACAACAACAATAACTACAACAATAAAACAACAAGGGCAATAAAAGGGAATAAATAAATAAAATGTTTTTAAAAAAACATTTAAAAAAGAAAGTAAAATGAAATCTCATACAGCTACACAAAAGCCACGAATAAACAAACACTAACAAAAATTTGCTAAACACATGATAGCGTTCAGTTTTCTTCTTCAGAACATTTTGGGCTGAGGAGAAATCACCATGGTTCTGCAAAAGCCTTTCATGTCTGAGCCTCTGAGGTTCCCAGGTTCAATCCCAGCACCACCATCAACCAGACCTGAATAGGACTCTTGGTCTTTCTGTGTCTTTCTCTCTGTATTTCTCTCTCATTAAAAAAAAAAAAAAAAAAAAAAAAAGAGCAGGGTGGTGGCACACCTGGTTGAGCGCACATGTTATAATGCACAAGGACCCAGATTCCAGCCCCCAGTTTCCACCTGCAGAGGGAAAGCTTCCCAAGTGGTGAAGCAGGACTGCAGATGTCTGTGTGTCTCTCTTCCTCTCCATCACCCCCTTCCTTCTTGATGTCTGACTGTCTCTATCTAATAAAGATTTTTTAAAGGCTATATGGCAATTAAAAAATCATAAAATAAATAAAATTATAACATAGGTTATTTTTTTTAAAAAAAAAATTATGATCGCAGTAAAACGAAAGGCTTGGCAGTGTGGAAGGGTTGGTTACACAAGGTCAGCCCCCAGGACAAAATGTTTGAAATCTCTTTTGGAAAATCTTACATTTTAAAAAAAATTTTTCTTTATTTATTTATTAGATAGAGACAGCCAGAAATTGAGAGGGAAGGAGGTGATAGAGAGGGAGAAAGACAGACACCTGCAGCCCTGCCTCACCACTTGCAAAGCTTCCCCCTAAAGGTGGGGATCGGGTTCAAGCCCCTGGTCTTTGAGCCAACCAGGTGTGCCACCACCAGGCCCCTGGAATTTTTATCTTTAAAGTGTGTCCCCACAGGGGCCAGGTGATGGTGCACCTGATTGAGCACACGTTACAGTGTTCAAGGACCGGGGTTTGAGCCCCCGGTCCCCACCTGCAGGGGGAAAGCTTTGTGAGTGGTGAAGCAGGGCTGTTGGTATCTCTCTCCCTTCCCTTCCCTCTCAACTTCTATCAAATAAAGTTTTTTTTTAAGTGTGCCTGCCCTCCCCACACACACACATTTAAAAAATCCTACTCTAAATGGCTAGATCTTATCAAAAACTAAGCTGTCAGCGGTCACACAGTGGCACACCCAGTTGAGCACACACACTGTCATGCTCAAGGATCGGGGTTCAAGCCCCTGGTCCCCAACCTTTCTTGAACTTTTTATAGAAAAACATGGGCGTTCATCTACACATTCGTATCCACCACAAGCTTCAAATTCTCACTTTTTTATATTTATTTATTTCCTTTTGTTGCCCTTGTTTTTTATTATTGTAGTTGTTATTGTTATTATTGATGTTGTTTGTTGTTAGATAGGACAGAGAGAAATGGAGAGAGGAGGGGAAGACAGAGAGGGAGAGAGAAAGACAGACACCTGCAGACCTGCTTTACCGCCTGTGAAGCGACTCCCCTGTAGGTGGGGAGCCGGGGGCTCGAACCCAGATCCTTATGCCGGTCCTTGAGCTTTGTGCCACCTGCGCTACTGCCCGACTCCCTCAAATTCTCACTTTTGCAAAGAGACATTTGCTTCCTTCTAAGTTATACTCAACACCAAAGTTCAAAGACAGCACCATCAATCACGAGCAGCGGTATGACTGCTCACTGCTGACGCGTCATTTCCCGGCTGCGTTTGGAAGCTGAACTTCCCGTGTCACTGCCAGCAACTACTGGTCCTGAAAAATCCCACTGCAAACACTTTCCAGTGCGTCTTCCCCTTTTAAACAGAACTTATAAAGGAAAAAGAAAGAAAGAAAGAAATCACAGGGTAGGGCGGTGGTGCACCTGGTTAAGTGTACATTTACTATGCACAAGGGCCAGGGTTCAAGTCCCCAGACCCACCTGCAAGGGGGAAACTTCCCCAGCTGTGAAGCAGTGCTTCAGACAGCTCTCTATCTCTCCCTCTCTATCCCCATTTTCTCTCAATTTCTCTCTGTGTGCTATCAAAATCAGATCTTCACATGGATAAGAAAAATTATCCTGTGTTTTTTTTAAATGCAGTATAAGCTTTCATCATGCAAGTATCAAAGATTCGACCTTAATGCAAATCATCTTTTTCAACTGTCAGCACATTCAAGCTCAGCACAATTCACCAAGATGGAGAAAAAAGGTGACGCTTCTGTAAATCAAGACTGGATTCCACTTAACTTGCTACCGGCAAAGTGACGTCGTGAGCAGCACAGCCAACATTTGCTGACGGGGGTGGGGAGGTGCACAGAATGTGTACAGAAATCGTGTGTGTGTGTGTGTGTGTGTGTGTGTGTGTGTGTGTGTGTAGTCATCAAGCAGGAACTGCAAAGTTAAATATTTACCAGTCTTCTAGTTTACCATTTAGAAAGTTATTACTTATTTCTTCAGTTAAAAAAAAAAAAGTATCCCCTTCCAAACGTCTCTCATAATGCCTGCTCTTCAGACAGAAGCAAGACAGGGGTTAAATATTTTTCTGCAGAGAAAAGCCCTCCACTGGGAGGCTGTGGTCTCCATGGGGAAATACCAAAATAGACTGCAGCTTCCAGGATCAGGAATCCGGAGTCGCCTGCCCTGAGCGGCCGCTCCCAGGGGTCACCTCCTAGGCCCCAGCCTCCCTTCCGCCAGGGAGCCGCCGATGGCCAGTCAATCAGCCCTCTGGCCCCAGGCCAAGGCGCCCCCGTCAAGAACACAGGAACCACACTTGCTCGTTGCAGGCTGACATCACTCCCATGATATGTGCATAAGTTCTGGCGCTGTAATTATCTCTGCATTGCTTATGTCCTCAAATGCTCTGCCGCTTTCTCAAAGGCCAGAACCATGCTCTGCGACATATAATTACAAAGCGTGGTCTTAATGCCAGCATGTGGTCTGAGGCCTAAAATTAAGGCCCTCTACTATGCACTGCCTTTGACTTCTGTAAGACCAGGAGGGTCTCAGAGGAATTAGCGCCAAGTTCCCCTCCCAGCTCTGATCTCACGGGGAAGGTTCCCTGCATCAAGCAAGCCTTTGTGATCCTGGGAGCAGACAGCTTCCGCTCCTTCCTGAGGGGCAGGCCTTTTGTTCCCTGCCCCCTCCTGGAATTATTCAGGCACAATCTAATCATAGCATGCTCATAGGAGCCAGGTGTCACCCCGTCTCTTGCTACTAGAAAGATCTGCCTGTCACAGTCTCTCTATTTCCAAGAGGAGCAGCTGTGTGATTCTGATTAACAGGTAGAGTTCTGAGTGCAGCAGACTGGAAACCATTGGTGGCGTCATCTATCCCGTCAGATACCATGGGTTTGATTACTTGGGCATCCATAAAAGGAGGGGGGGGGGGAAGGAAGGAGGAAAGAGGAAGGAGGAGGAGAGAGAAGAGAGGAGAGGAGAGGAGAGGAGGGGAGGGGAGGGGAGGGGAGGGGAGGGGAGGGGAGGGGAGGGGAGGGGAGGGGAGGGGAGGGAGGGGAGAGGAAACAAGCCTCTCTTCTCAACCTGGTGAAGAGGAAACAATTGAGCGGCCTGTTGATCTGATGTGAGTGTATTTGTGAAAAGTAAAGTAACAAAAGCAGATAGCTACTTTGACTGCAACCAAATAACCAATGACTTGCAAAACTGAAATTTGGCAGACACACACATCTTCTCTAGTCAAGAGGAAAGGAGTGTGAGATGTCTGGCCTTGGCAAAAGCATAAGACTACTTGCTGGTGTCTGAATCGCACGGTGGTCAAAAGCAATTCTGGGGAGGGGGGAGTTGGGCGGTAGCGCAGCGGGTTAAGCACAGGTGGCACAAAGCACAAGGACCGGCATAATAAGGATCCTGGTTTGAGCCTACGGCTCCCCACCTGCAGGGGAGTCACTTCACAGGCGGTGAAGCAGGTCTGCAGGTATCTGTCTCTCCCCCCTCTCTGTCTTCCCCTCCTCTCTCCATTTCTCTCTGTCCTATATCCAACAATAGCAACAATAACAACAAGAGCAATAATAATGGAGAAAATGACCTCCAGGAGCAGTGGATTTGTAGTTCAGGCACCAAGGTGCAGCAATAACCCTGGAGGCAAAAAAAAAAAAAAAAAAAAAAAACCACAAAAAGGCAGTTCTCAGAAGCCCCTCAAAGTCCACGTCCTTCACTGGATTTCTGGATCTGAATGGACACCACACTGCTGCAGGAGACCAGGAAGCAACTCTGGGGGCTCAGCACATAGCTCACATGTCATGAGTCCTTGCAAATGGATCCACGAGAACACAGGTGCATGGCTTCCCCTGCCAGGCATCTGCCTTTCAAACATCCCCACAGACTTATCTGTTTGGCTGAACTCAATCCAGAGTCAGTCCTTTTTTCAGTAACAATTATAAAAGCAAAAGAGAAATAGGATGCATAAATAAGTTAATTCTGTACTGATACCTATATTCATGGAGGAGTGGCAATTATAAAGAAGAAAGGGGCCAGGTGGGTGGTCTGGGAGGTGGTGCAATGGATAAAGCACTGGACTCTCAAGCATGAGGTTCTGAGTTCGGTCCCTGGCAGCACATGTACCAGTGATGTCTGGCCCTTTCTCTCCTCCTATGTTTCTCATTAATAAATAAATAAAATATGATTGAGTACACATGGTTGAGTGCACACATTACACAGTGCTCAAGGACCCAGGTTCGAGACCCCAATCCCCACCTGCAGGGGAAAAGCTTCACGACTGGTGAAGCAGGGCTGCAGGTGTCTCTCTGTCTCTCTCCCTCTCTATCACCCCCTTCTCTGTCAATTTCTGGCTATTTCTATTTAATAAATAAAGAAAGGTAATTTTAAAATTTTTTTTAAAAAGAAGAAGCATTTAAGTTTGTTTTTGTTTTTTTGGAAATGTTGCAAATAGGTAACTTAACTCTCAGAAGACTGGAAGTACCTTCTGTCATCCTTCCTCCCTCTTGCACAATTCCAACTGAAATGACGACCTGGCCACAGAAACGTGAATGGAGAGGAGCAGGAGGGCGGGGAGGGAACGGAGGAGTGTGTCTCGCCACCCTGGTCCCAGGAATTCATTCTACAATATTTGCTTGGGTGTGTAGCTAAGAATGGAGAGGTCAGAGGGTCCTCAGTCACACAATGTGTCTTTCCCTTTCTGGCAGGAGCCAGAGTTTGTTCTGTGATAATGTGGTGAGGGAAGGAGGACTGCCCATTTCTGTGTCATCGGGCTGAGAAGAAAGCTCTTCCTGGGGCCCGTGGCTAGGCCCTGCCTTGAGCGACAGACAGAGTTCACCTTCCCGGGGCCAGCGAGCAGAAAGGAAATAGAAAGGGACACCCTTCCTCTATCAGCCCTGGGGGAGGTGAGCTGGCTCACAGCCAGGACAAGAGGAGCCTGAGAACCTGGCATACACGGCCAGGAAGTCCGAGGCAGGCAGCAGAACTGCCCGCTGACAACTCGAGACCAGATGTGGATGGCACAGCTGGGACTGAGCGGCCGCCAGAGAACAAGGTCTCCTGCACGCAGTGTGCCCAGACAGTGGCCATGCTCTTGGCTCGTGTCAGTGTTGATCCACTAGGGAACAGCCTGCACACACTATCTATCTACCTATCTATCTATCTATCTATCTATCTATCTACCTATCTCCCTTTCTCACTCACTCTCTCTCTCACACACACACTTTCTCACACACACTCTCACACACACACTCTCTCTCTCTCTCTCTCTCTCTCTCACACACACACACACACACACACACACACATCCTACATGATACATACATCAATAACTTTGAAGAAAATAGTTTTATTTACTGGCTGGAGGGAGTGATCAGGCTTCTCCCAGTACCACTGGTACATAGAAAGCTGGTACTCACCCATCTGGCTGTACAGAAAGAATTATATTTTTGATAAGCTCTGCAGCACAGCAAAACAGCTACAGGCTCAGAACCTCACTAAAATGGAAGGAAGCGGAGGCCAGGTGGTGGCACACCTGGTTGAGTGCACAGGTTACAGTGCACAAGGACCCGGGTTCAAGCCCCTGGTCCCCACCTACAGGGGGGGAAGCTTTACAAGTGGTGAAGCAGGGCTGCAGGGGTCTCTGTTTCTCTCTCTCTCTCTAACTCCCCCTTCCTCTCAATTTCTGTCTGTCTATATATAATAAATAAAGATTAGAAAAGAAAGAAAAGTTAAAATAAAAAGTGGGAGGGACCGGGCTGTGGAGCACCTGATTAACTATTTACAATACAGTGTGAGAGGACCCAGGTTCAAGCCCCTGGTCCCCACATGCAGGGGGAAAGCTTCAAGAGTGGTGAAGCATGGCTGCAGGTGTCTCTCTCTCTCTCTCTCTCTCTCTCTCTCTCTCTCTCTCTCAACCTCTCTCTTCCTCCCCTCTCAATTTCTCTCTCTCCAATAATAAATAAAAATTTTGGGGGGGGAGTTGGGCGGTGGCGCAGCGGGTTAAGCGCACGTGATGCAAATCGCCAAGACCTGCGTAAGGATCCCGGTTCGAGCCCCCAGCTCCCCACGTGCAGGGAAGTCGCTTCACAAGCGGTGAAGCAGGTCTGCAGGTGTCTTTCTCTCCTCCTCTCTGTCTTCCCCTCCTCTCTCCATTTCTCTCTGTCCTATCCAACAACGACGACATTAATAACCACAACAATGTTAAACAACAAGGGCAACAAAAAGGAAAATAAATAAATAAATATTTATTTTATTTTATTTATTTATTCCCTTTTGTTGCCCTTGTTGTTTTATTGTTGTAGTTATTATTGTTGTTGTCGTCGTTGTTGGATAGGACAGAGAGAAACGGAGAGAGGAGGGGAAGACAGAGAGGGGGAGAGAAAGATAGACCCCTGCAGACCTGCTTCACCGCCTGTGAAGCGACTCCCCTGCAGGTGGGGAGCCGGGGTTCGAACCGGGATCTGGTCCTTGTGCTTTGTGCCACCTGCGCTTAACCCGCTGCGCTACAGCCTGACTCCCAATATTTTTTAAAAATTAAAAAAAAAAATTTTTTTAAATGGAAGGAATCCTCTTGCCACCTCAAAAAAAAAAAAAAATCAGTAATTTCATTTGTAAAGACCAAGTGTTTCAGATGGGAAAGATAACATAATGGTTATGCAAAGAGACTCTCATGCCTGAGGCTCCAAAGTCCCAGGTTCAATCCCCTACACCACCATAAACCAGAGCTGAGCGGTGCTCTGGTAGATAGATAGATAGATAGATAGATAGATAGATAGATAGATAGATAGATAAAAATAAAGACCAAGTATTTTGAGTACCCTGTTCTATAAGCCCTATGCCAAAACAAGAACAAATGGGGGGCGGGGTGGGTAGGTAACCCAGAACAGTAGTGACAGAGGCGTCTCAGTGAAATGTTCACAAAACCAAAGAAACACGCTGGCCAGAAGAGCGTGCCTCACCAGTCGGCAGCCCTCAAACCAGATGGCCCAGCACTGCACCACGTGCCAGTGTCTGCTAACATGCGCTGGACAGCTCAACGTGATGCTGACCAGGAAGCTAAAATAAAAAGATGGGAGGGAGGAGGTCTAGTGAAAACCAAACAGAAACGGGAGCGAAGCTAAGTGGCAGACCGCTGCAGGTGTCTTAGTTTGGACAAAAGCACAGTAGCTATTAGTAAACTGGACCAATGAGGCGGGGAGGGAACGCTGTGCAAACCCCTATAGACCTGAGTTATCTTTACTGGAAACGCAGTTAATAGGGGGTGGGGAGATAGCGCAGCGGGTTAAGCGCACGTGGCGCAAAGCGCAGGGACCGGCGTAAGGATTCCGGTTCGAGCCCCCGGCTCCCCACCTGCAGGGGAGTCGCTTCACAGGCGGTGAAGCAGGTCTGCAGGTGTCTGTCTTTCTCTCCCCCTCTGTCTTCCCCTCCTCTCTCCATTTCTCTCTGTCCTATCCAACAACGACGACAGCAATAACAACAACAATGATAAACAACAAGGGCAACAAAAGGGAATAAATAAAATAAATATTTAAAAAATTTTCCCAGTTTTCCACATAACAATACAACCCCTAGGAGGTCCTCCTCTGCCATCCTGTTCCAGGACCTGAACCCTCCCCCAGCCACCCACCCCAGAGTCTTTGACTTTGGTGCAATACCCCAACAACCTTCTCTTAACTTAAATCCCATAATGAAATGTAAATTTGGCATCTAGAGGGCCTGCAGGCAGGACACAGGATCTTCTGTGAGCCTTACCCGAATATACTCTCCATCCTGCATAAGAGGAGCTACACAAGGATTGGAACAAGACCTCCCGAGGATGATCTCAGAGAGGACTTGAGCTCAGGACAGAGAAAGCACCGCAGTGGCAGCTGCAGAGGGCCAGGGCCCCACCCCAGGCCATGAGGAAAGATGAAGCCACACGGGGGACCGGGATATGCAGAGAGGGGGTTCTTGTCGCCACTGTTTCTCGCAGGCTCGTACCCGGTGCCAGGCTGACTCTGGGAAAGGCTCTGAGCTGGGCGGCGGAAGATGACTGAGATAGGATGATTCAAAGAGACACGGATCCGCTCCCGACAAAATGATAAAAAAAAAAAGATCAGAGGATCCAGTCTCCCTTTCCAGAAGGGATCCTGGAGCTCAGAGTCCCGGGAGAGCCACTCAGTCTCCAAGTCACCAGCCGACGGGGGCGGGGGACACCACACACTAGCTGTCACTCACCCCTGCCAGTGAGAGGCACAGAGGGGGTGCTCAGAGCTGCACCCCCACCCACGTCTCGCCCACCTCGCCGACCGAGCTGTCAATCTGCACTGAAGCTTCAAAATGTCTCCCCATCAGCCTTTTATTCTACAGCAAGAACAAGCGGCGTTCCCTCCCTCCCCAAGTGTGTGTGTGTGTGTGTGTGTGTGTGTGTGTGTGTGTGTGTGTGTGTGTGTGTGTGTGTGTCTTCTCTTTTTCAGACACAGACTTCCCAGAACAAGAAAATCAGTTAAGTAGCTCAATCATGGCAGGTGAAATTGGCATAATTAGATGTGGTATAGCTGGTAAACAGTGATTTAAAACTTCTTAAACATAGAGCTCGACTTTATTCATTTTTTTAATACTTTTTATTGGATAGAGACAGCCAGAAATCAAGGAGTGGGGGTGATAGGGAAGGAGAGAGACAGAGAGATGCCTGCAGCCCTGCTGTAACACTCATGAAGCTTCACCCCTGCCGGTGGGGACCGGAGGCTCGAACCCGGGTCCTTGTGCACTATAACCACCTCCTGGCCCTGGAGCTCAGCTTTCTAAATCTACATTGGGGGAACACATAGTGGGCATGTGATATTGTAAGGCTTGCTGTTAAACAACTTTCTTTTTCCCAAAACACATGAAAGTACAAATGTAAAGAAATCACTTAGACAAAACGAATTCTTCTCCCAAAATAAATACATATTATGGCTTGATGGGATAACCAACAGGCAAACAGACTTCTCACTCCTAAAACCCCAAGCACATTACAAGGCCACAGCTAGAAATAAAGTTATTGTGTGTGTGTGTGTGGGGGGGAACAGCTGAGTACAGCATTCATGAAGAAAATAGTTATTTAAATATGAAAGAAAAAAATCTCTAATGAACAATGGTTCATTCCCCACACGCACACACTATTATTATTATTAGTAGTAGTAGTAGTATTATACAAAAGTCTAGTTACTCTGAAAGACTTGTGCACAGGCATCCAGATCTTTGCAGAAATGACTGCCCACCCCCACACCCCAACGTCAAGGGCAACGTCCCGGGTGCATGGGGTTGAGAGTTGGGATCACATAGTCTGCAGTTGTCTGTCTTTCTCTCCGCCTCTGTCTTCCCCTCCTCTCTCCATTTCTCTCTGTCTCACCCAACAATGACGACATCAATAACAACAACAATAACTACAACAACAATAAAAAAACAAGGGCAACAAAAGGGAAAATAAATAAGTAAATTATATATATAAAAGCATTGGATTAAAAAGCATAGGGGGTCAGTCGGTGGCGCAGCGGGTTAAGCACACATGGTGCAAAGTGCAGGGACCGGCATAAGGATCCTGGTTCGAGCCTCCGGCTCCCCACCTGCAGGGGAGTCACTTCACTGGCGGTGAAACAGGTCTGCAGGTGTCTGTCTTTCTCTCCCCCTCTCTGTCTTCCCCTCCACTCTCCATTTCTCTCTGTCCTATCCAACAACAATGGCAGCAATGACAACAACAATAATAACAACAACAGTGATAAACAACAAGGGCAACAAAAGGGGGGGAAGCCTCCAGGAGCAGTGGATTCGTAGTGCAGGCACTGAGCCCCAGCAATAACCCTGGAGGGAAAAAAAAAAAAAAGAGAAAAAGAATAGAGGGGAGTCGGGCGCTAGCGCAGCGGGTTAAGCGCAGGTGGCACAAAGCACAAGGACCGGTATAAGGATCCCAGTGCGAGGCCCCTAACTCCCCACCTGCAGGGGAGTTGCTTCACAGGCGGTGAAGCAGGTCTGCAGGCATCTGTCTTTCTCTCCCCCTCTGTCTTCCCCTCCTCTCTCCCATTTCTCTCCTATCCAACAATGAAGACATCAATAACAACAACAATAATTACTACAAGGGCAACAAAAGGGAATAAATATTTTTTAAAAAGTAAAAGAAAAAGAAAAAAAAGAAAGTGGAAATGCACAGACAGTAGGCTGGTGTGCTCCCATAAGATGCTGTGACTGGTTTCTGTTTGTAAACTAGCTCACCCAACCATTCTTCAGACTTGGAAAGAATTGCAAATGGCGCCAGGCTGTGGTGCACCTGGTTAAGTACTCACATTACAGTGTGCAAGGACCCAGGTTCAAGCCCCTGGTCCCCACCTGGGGGGAAAAGCTTGATGAGTGGTAAAGCAGAGCTGCAGGTATCTATCTATCTATCTATCTATCTATCTATCTATCTATCTATCTCCATCATCCCCTCTGCTCTCAATTTCTCCATGTCTACATCTAGTAATAAAGTAAGATGTTAAAATAAAAGACTCGCACACGGGGAGGCTTGCAAGACTCCTGAAAACACGTGACATCATCGAGGCCAACTCCTAACTATCGGGTTGAGGGACAGTGCCCACCACACTGAACTGTCTCCATGGGCCCACCTGGCAGAACCACCTCTGAGTCTCCAGATACTAAGCCGAGGTCGACCGCATGACACTGCTCTGCAGCGCAGGAAAAAGGAAACCGGCTTTGCACTGCCCAGCTCCTCAGGGGGTGGTCTCCATCACACCCGCCTTACTTAGCCCAAGACCTTGGCCCGTCTTCCATGTCCCTACTCTCCAAGGTTCTAGAAGGTGATGAATAAAACCTCAAATACCTTCTCAACCGTTACCTGTTTCAAATGCGTGTAGTATTTCTGTTTTGTTGTTTGTTTTTTAAACTGATTTCTTTTTTTTTTCCCATTATCTTTATTTATTGGAGATAGACAGATCTTGGAAGGAAGAGGGAGATAGAGAGGGAGAGAGACAGAGGCATCTGCAGCCCTGCTTCACCACTCATGAAGCTTTCCCCCAGCAGGTGGGGACCGGGGGCTTGAACCTGTGGCCTTGTGCACTGTGATGTGTGCGCTTAGCTAGGTGCGCCACCACTTGGTCCCTGTCTGTTTGGGGACGGTGGGAAGATGGAAAGACAAAGAGAAAGAGGGACACCTGGGGACCTGTTTCACCGTCTGTGAAGCGCCCCCTCTGCAAATGGAGGGCAGGGGCTCGAACCCGGGTCCTTGTGCGGAGGGAGCGTGTCTCTGCTCATTGAAGCGCCGGCCAGACGCTGAGCCCACAGGAGAAGCCACAAACAGCCGGGCCTGGGCTAAAGCAGGTGGCAGGCGGAGCACAGAGATCAGCTAAGCTGATCAGCCAGCGCCCTGAACCCTGGCCCAGTGAGTGGCTCTCCAGGGCATCACTGAGAAAAACAACAGGGAGCTGGGTGGTGGCACATCTGGTTGAGCGTAGCACATGTTTCATACGGTGTGCAAGGACCCGGGTTCAAGCCCCCGATCCCCACCTGCAGGGAGAAAGCTTTGCAAGTGGTGAAGCAGGGCTGCAGGTGTCTCTCTGTCTCTCTCCCTTCCTATCTCCCCCCTTCCCTCTCGATTTCTGTCTCGATCTAATAAATAAAAAAGACAGTAAAAAAATTTTAAGAAAAAAAAAAAAAAAACTACAAACAAACAGCACAACTCAACTCTCTGCTCAGTCCACAGCCAGACCAGCAGTGGTCTGTCTGTCCTCACCCCCTGAGCTGGGGGCAGATGGGTGTTGTCTGGGCAGATCATGCAATGTCTACCCTAAGAAGCCCACTTTCGACATAGGTTCAGCAGGAAGAGGAATTCCACAGTGAAGAAATGACAGGCACCATCCCGAAAGTAACTGAGAAATTGCTAAGGCTGCTGGGGAGAGGGCATCACAGTTCTGCAAACGACTCTCCTGCCTGAGGTTCTGAGGTCCCAGGTTCAGCCCCCAGCACCACCATCACTCACAGCTCAGCAGGGCCCTGGTCGTTCTCTCACTAAAGTAAAATAAATCGATTACCAAAAAATTCCTTTAGGAATTTTTTTCCTACGGCTACCTCTACACAAGACAATGTAAAAATGCCTCCCAGGACTGAAAGACTAAAAAAGGCTTCTTTTCACCCCTCCCCCACCAAAAAAAAAAAAAAAAAAAAAAAACCTGGGATACGGGAACCTGTTGTTAGGTTCAGTTTCCATGATCGATGCTGCCCGGCCTCGCACTAAGTGGGCGGGAACAGGCACAGTTTCTCCAGGAGCCTCAGGCTCGTTTGTTTATTTATTTTTATTTTCTTTGAGATTTTCCAGTTACTTGGCTCTGACAACTACTTTTGATGACAGGTGATGAGGAATCAGAGTGTTCATATGGGCATGACGAGATGCTAAGCTGGGTCAAGAGAGGTCCCCACCTGCCTCTAAGACCAAACTTAAGGGAAATACTGGTCCCTCAAAATCTCTTGTGATGGTATTTGTAGAAAATAAAAACTCAGTGCCCCGAATCCCTGATAAACATAATGTCCAGAATCTCAGTTAAGGGAATCGGGCGGCAGCACAGCGGGTTAAGCATATGTGGTGCCAAGCACAAGGACTGGCATAAGGACCCCAGTTCGAGCCCCCGGCTCCCCACCTGCAGGGGAGTCGCTTCACAGGTGGTGAAGCAGGTGTGCAGGTTTCTGTCTGTCTCTCCCCCCTCTCTGTCTTCCCCTCCTCTCTCCATTTCTCTCTGTCCTATCCAACAATGACGACATCAATGACAACAATATCAATAACAACAATAATAACTACAACAATAAAAAAGGGCAACAAAAGGGAAAATAAATAAATAAATAAATATGAAAAGAAATCTCCGTTAAACAGGGTCAAGTGGTCTAGTAAGAGGGGCGTGCATCAGAGGCACCCCGTGTGGGTGATCGTTAGGGTCTACACTGCAGGCTGCAGGAACTCGGTGCTCAGCCAGGAGCCTCTGCTTAGAGGCTTGGCCGGGTCTGGGTGCCTGTTAGCCTCTGCTCAGCCTGTGTGAGAAACAGCTCCCTCCCTCCTCTCTCTCTCTCTCTGTCTCTCTCTCTCTCTCCCTCCTCATCCGGTCCACCACCTCTCCCACAGGACTGAGCCACTGCAAGAAGGGGCGCGGTGTCCTCTGTACTCACCCAGGCACCCGCCTACCCACTTGATCCTGGCCCCAGAAAACAGAAGGCAATGACCAAGACACCAAGCAGAGAAGAAATTTAGACACAGCTCACAAGACACCAACCTAGCCTTCGCTCAGTGAGGACAAGGAGGAGTCCACACTCCCGGGGCCGTTCGTTGGCACACAGGTTAAGCGCACATATTACCAAGAGGAAGGACCTGGGTTTGAGCCCCCGCTACCCACCTGCTGGGGGTCTTGCAGGTGTCTCCCCCCCCCACCTCTCTCAATTTCGCTGTCCTAATTAATAAGAACTAGAAAGAAGGGGGGGAATGAAAACCCCCCACACCTCTCTCAATTTCACTGTCCTAATTAATAAGAACTAGAAAGAAGGGGGGGAAATGAAACCCAGGGGGACACAGTCCTTTTGTCTTTCTACTTCTGAGTCTTAGAAATGTTTCGCTGGCTGTATATTATTAACCTTCCACTTCTCCCACCGACAAAGGTCTTGGGATTGTTACTCCCCCCAAGATCAAAATTAGAACAGGAACAGCAATAGCGCTCTCTACCCAAAAGCACGTCCAACAGGAGAAGTTGTCCTAATCCAGAGAGAATGACCTGGAAAACTCACACCTCGAACTCTTTAGAAAGTAAGTTTTCTCACAAGTTTAATGACCACTCCAAATGGCTGTCTATCAAAAAAGAAAAAGGAAAAGAAGACTAGGATTGCTTAAAATAATAAAACACAGGTGAATGTAAAACAAAAACGAAGCCCCAGTGGAGTTTAACAGCAAAACGAGAGTCACCAGGAGGAAAGAGAGGAACGGTATCAGGAGAAAGGAGGGAAGACATGGCCTGGAGACTGCCCTTTTAAAAATGGAGCATGAGGTGTTCCGGGAGGTGGCACAGTGGATAAAGCATCGATCGGACTCTCAAGCAGGAGGTCCTGAGTTCGATCCCCAGCAACACATGTGCCAGAGTGATGTCTGGTTGTTTCTCTCGCCTCCTATCTTTCTCATTAATAAAAAAATAAATAAATAAAATCTTTTAAAAAAAAATAGAGGATGAGAGCCAGGTGGTGGCACACTTGGTTAAACGTTTAGTACTCAGCACTAAGCGCAAGGACCTGCGCAAGGATCTGGGTTCGAGCCCCCGCTAACTACTTGGCTGCAGGCCTTTACAAAGTTCCCAGATGATAACTGTAGCTAGTCATCCCAAAGCATCTGAAAACTGCTTTGAGCATCAACCTCGGAACTGCTGATCCGGACAGCACATGGTGGACCTCTGCACAGAAACTAGAGCCAACTAGACTCACTGTGGTGGTCTCTTCATGATACGTACAAGTCGGAAACCAATACGTTAGACACCGGAAATGGCTATGTTCTACAGCAAGCGTGCTAGTATTTTTTTTTAATTTACCTTTATTTTATTTATTGGATAGACAGCCAGAAATCAAGAGGAAAGGGGGTTACAGGGAGGGAGAGAGAGAGACAGAGAGACACCTGCAAGCCTGCTTCACCACTTGCCAAACCTTCCCCCCGCAGGTGGGGACCAGGGGCTCAAACCCAGATCGCAGGTGGGGACCAGGGGCTCAAACCCAGATCGCAGGTGGGGACCAGGGGCTCAAACCCAGATCCTTGCGCATGGTAACATGTGCGCTCAACCAGGTTCGCCAGCACCCAGCCCTGCATGTCACTATTTGTTAACAAAGTTAAAAGATGCATTCCTACGTTGTCTGGTTTTAGCAACTGATGTTTGCTTCTTACAAAGACGGGTAATGTCGTTCCTATAGAACGGGCTGAGTGATGAAATGGTAAAATAAAATGCAGACACAGACTCTAACTAAGTTCGGGGTACTATTACAGTATTTACTGTCTTGCTTTGCAGAGTGGGTCCTGGAGGCCTTGCAAATGCGCTCTGTGGAGTGGACCTGTGGAATGTGGAGAGCTCTGTGGAATGACCGGTGTGTCTCACAAAACAGAGACCCGACTGCCAAGCCCATTCACTCACAGTCAGAGATCACGCAGCTTCCACCTCTGTTCTCTCTCAACACAAGGACAAGGCCGCCTATTTTGGAGAACCTCTGTGAGGGCGTAGCCTAACAACGGCAGAAATCTATTCATTATGTGACGGTATTAATTATGTGACAGTGTTCATCCCCGAACAGCCAATCAGAAAATCTCTTCTCTCAGTGTCCCTCTCTCAACAGCAATGCAATGAGAACTCACACGGGAGTGAGAGTCGCATACGGGCGCGTGAACTCCTTACAAGCACTAGCAGATCGAGACTCTAAAGACTCCCAATTAGTGTGGGATTCTGTACAGGCATTAGCGGTATTTTGTGGTAAAATGCTGGAGTCCCTTCTGTGAACTCAGTGAGTGACCTTGTGCACAGAAAACATCGCAAGAGTCTCTAAGAATAGCTCTCCTGTAAAAATTAATTTCTTTTTTTTTTTACTTTTTCAATGTAAGCTTTTCTTTTTTTAGATTTTTTTTATTATCTTTATTTATTGGATACAGTCAGAAGTCAAGAGGGAAGAAGGAGATAGAGAGGAAGAGAGACAGAGAGACACCTGCAGCCCTGCTTCACCATTTGCAAAGCTTTCCCACTGCAGGTGGGGGGGACTGGGGGCTCAAACCTGGGTTCTTGTGCCCTGTACCATGTGCGCTCAACCAGGTGCGCCATCACCCGGTGTTTTCAAAATACTTTCTAAGATGTGTGTGTGTGTGTTTATGGTGGGCCAGGCAGGGGTGGGGGAGAGATCTGAACACTGCTGGCCTCTGGCACAAGGCGGCATGCGGGAGATTGAACCTGTAGTCTCCCAGGCCTCAGGCACGCAAGTTGATTTTCTAACAGGCGGAGCTATCCTTAACATGCTAACAACATCGTTTATTTATAAAACCATGAAGTCAGGTTCTGAAAGTCACATTTTTGAAGTAGCTCTGCAAACATGTTCACAAATACCCCCAACACTTTAGCCAACTCCACAAATTAGAGAACAATGATTCCAGTAACGCTACAAACTAAGATTTGGGCTACTAAGAAGGGGAAACTCTAATGCCGAAAATCAGAACATGTATCTGCATTCCCAATCTGCTTTCTTTGTGAGGTTGCTAAGTTTCCAAGAACCTCCCCAGAGAAAAGCGTTTGTTTACTTGGACCCATGAGTCCAGTGGAAATTGGCCTAAAGCACAAGGAGTAAATGTCGCTGGCATTTTTAGTAGCAAGGAGCTAGATCCTCTTCTAGATGAGAAAGAGAATCCCTGGGCCACCCCTGGGCAGAGCATACAGACCTGTGTTGTGAAAGTCTAGAATGCTCGGACCCAGGGAAGGCAGCCTGATCTCTGCTCCTGTAAACAGCTTGGTCAAAACGGTGCTGACAGTGGAATCCACACTATCTTCTACTGGAGAGAATCTGGATCCCACTCTTGTATTCAGGATTATTTTAAGAAATCCATTGAGTGGAAGTCAGCGTCTCCACTATTTACATCCTCTGACAAGTTAGCTGTCCCCACCCTTAGCCCCTTTGGTTGACACATCTAGAAAGAAGAGAAATCTATACCCCTCAGCAACTGTGTGTGTGAATGGCTGCAGAAACACAGAGACCTCAGAAGTAAGCAAGGCATCTGGGGGGGTGGGGGAGTGGTTACGATGCCAAAACCTTGCCCACCAAGCTGTTCCTCCTCAGCGTAGACCCTCACTTCAAACCTTGCAGGGGTTTGTGTGGTATTAAGGGAGGCCCTTGCCAATGCTCAAAGACATGGCATCTCCTTTTAAAAGCCAGGCTGCGGGAGCCAGATGGTGGCACACCTGGTTAGGAACACATCACCATGCACAAGGAGCTAGGTTCAAGCCCCCAGTCTCCACCTGCAGAGGGAAAGTTTCACAAGTGGTGATGCAGGGCTGCAGGTGTCTCTCTGTCTCTGTCTTCCCCTGCCCTCTTGATTCCTGGCTGTCTCTATCCAATAAATAAATAAAGATAATGAAATAAATAAAAATCCTTTAAAAAAATAATAATAAGGCAGGCTGGGTAGCTACCAATGCTAAGAAAAACCTTCCCGGCAAGGTATGGGTCCACCCACCAACACCCATGTCCAGCGGAGAAGCAATGACAGAAGCCAGAACTCCCACCTTCTGCTCCCCATAAAGAATTTGGGTCCATGTTTCCAGTGGGGGAGAACTGTGAGGGGAAGATGCCCAGAGGGTTCTGAACTCCAACTCCAACAGGACCCAGAGAGAGAAGAGGAAAAAAGAAGGACATGCAGAAGTAGGAATAGGTGTAGGTGTGACTTAGAAAGAAAGAGAAGGCAGGACCACAGGAAAAATGGGTGATAGATACATAGACAGACTGATAGGTAGATAGGTAGATAGATTAGGTAGATAGATAGATAGATAGATAGATAGATAGATAGATAGATAGATAGATAGATAGATATATAGAAAGAAAGGAATAATAGGGATTTGGGTGGTAGCACAGCGGGTTAAGCGCAGGTGGCGCAAAGCACAAGGACCAGCATAAGGATCCCGGTTCAAGCCCCCGGCTCCCCATCTGCAGGGGAGTCGCTTCACAGGCGGTGAAGCAGGTCTGCAGGTGTCTGTCTTTCTCTCCCCCTCTCTGTCTTCCCCCCCTCTCTCCATTTCTCTCGTCCTATCTAACAATGACAACATCAATAACAACAACAACAACTACAACAGTTAAGCAAGGGCAACAAAAAAGGGAATAAATAATACATAAATAATAATAATAATAGTCAGCCTCTATCCATGACCTTGAGAGAATACTATAGTATCCAATGGAGGGAATGGGCGGGGGGGGGGGGGGTGTTCTGGTGGTGGGAATGGTATGGAATTATACCCCTATTATTTTATAATTTTGTAAATTAATATTAAATAAATAATTTAAAAACCAGCAGTGATCTCCACCACCACCTTGCATAATGCACCTCTTGTCTCAGAGTGGAAGTGTTCACGTCACGACTGTAGGGCTATCGGAAAAGTCATGATGCGTTTTTGCATAGAAAAGTAGAAAAGGGGGGGGTCGGGTGGTAGCACACCAGGCTAAACGCACATAGTACAAAGCGCAAGGACCCACGCAAGGATCCTGGTTCAAGCCCCTGGCTCTCCACATGTAGGGGGTACACTTCATGAGAATTGTGAAGCAGGTCTGCTGGTGTCTATCTTTCTCTCCCCCTCTCTGTATCTTCCCTGCCTGTACCCCAATTCCTCTCTGTCCTGTCCACCAGGAATAGTGGATTTGTAGTGCCAGCACCAAGCTCCAGCAATAACCCTGGAGGAAAAAAAAAAAAAAAAAAAAGATAGCATACCTCTTATTTTTAAAAAAGGAAGGAAGAGGGAATCAGGCAGTAGTGCAGCAGGTTAAGTACACATGGTGCAAAGCACAAGGACCGGCGTAAGGATCCCAGTTTGAGCCCCCGGCTCCCCACCTGCAGGGGAGTCGCTTCACAGGCGGTGAAGCAGGGCTGCAGGTGTCTGTCTTTCTCTCCCACTCTCTGTCTTCCCCTCCTCTCTCCACTTCTCTATGTCCTATTCAACAATGATGACATCAATGACAACAACAACAATAATAACCACAACAATAAAAAAACAACAAGGGTTGGGCCAGGTGGTGGCACACCTGGTTGAGCACACATGTTACAATGCGCAAGGACCCAGGTTCAAGCCCCCAGTCCCCACCTGCAGGGGGAAAGGTTCACAAGTGGTGAAGCAGTGCTACAGGTGTCTCTCTGTCTCTCACCCTATCTCTCCCTTCTCTATTTCTGACTGTCTCTATTCAATAAATAAATAAAGATAATAAAAAAAATTTTTTAAAGGGCAACAAAAAAGAAAATAAATAAATATAAAAAATTTTAAAAAGGAAGGAAGGAAGGAAGGAAGGAAGGAAGGAAGGAAGGAAGGAAGGAAAAGAAGGGACCAGGCAGCAGCTCACCTGGTTAAGTACACATATTACAATGCACAAGGTCCTGAGTTCAGGCCCCCAGTCCCCACCTGCTGGGGAAAAGCTTCACGAGTGGAGCTTCACTCTAAATTTTTCTCCCTCCTATCAAATAAAATAAGGTTTAAAAGTTAAGAAAAAAGAAGAACTAGAGAAGTAAATCGTGACCTTTCTGACAGCCCAGTACTTGCTGAGACACCCACGAAGGCCGCCAGGGCCGTCCACAACACGCAGCCCCAGAGAGGTGCCAGGTATGGTAAGGATTCCGGGACTGGACAAATGACACCCTCTTCCCAAACCCAACATGGTGATCATCTCTGTACGTTCATCACACAGCCCCTCACAGGCGCAGGCTCCATCAAAGGCTTCCCTGACTGACAGAGGCTGAAAAGCCACTTGTGAAATGTTGAGACATCCTCCTGACAAGCAGCTCTTCGAGGACGGGTCTGAGGCAGACACCGACATGAGCGTCGCCAGGGGCTCTTGTCTCTCGAAGTCTCTGCTACAGGTGGCCGTCAGCAACCCCAGACGTGGCTGGGGACCAGGAGGGGAGGGCAGGGACTCAGGGGGCTCCGGGACCCTCTTCCTGTCTCACACACCATGGAAAATACAGACGGTGTTGGACGAGGTGTCCGGGAAGTGACCCCCCCCAAAAGCTGTGGCCCTCGCCTTGGCTCCCAGAGCCCCACCTGTGGCCTGTCAGTTAGAATTCACCCTGGGACGTGTCGTGGCTTTTTCTGCAAACACTCCGCACCCCAGATCCACCCAGACCCCTGTGTGGAAGCTCTTCCATCTCCAGGCTGCTGGTGCCTCTCTCCCTCTTTATCTCGCTCCTTCTCTCCCCTCTCAACTTCTCTCTGGATCTATCCAAACTGAAACAAGGACCATCACATGCATGCAGCACAGCCTGCAACCCAAGTGAGCCTTCCCCCTGCCAGTATTTATGCCCCACAAACACGAGTCCCGTTCTCTTACTTGCCCCTCTCCCCCGAGTACACCAGTTTCTAAGTTGCTGCCTGTGCCCCTGCCTTCAGAATCGCAAAGGCAACAGCTATGTGCCTCACGGTACACCTTGCACAAGACCTGCGTTACCATGTGTCTGGAGGGTTAGCTGGACACCAGGGCTCCACAGTTTGGTTCTGGAAATGCTGGCCAGGGGAATTAACAGGAAGGGGAATGTTTGCTTGGCATACAGGAAAGAGACGAGAGGACTGCTATTTGCACATGATAAAACATGATAAAACTCATCTGCTCACAGTGGAACAAGTGTGTACCGAAGACCATCCCCAAGTTCAAATATTATTGCCTTACTTTCTTTTTAATGTTTTTTTATTATTACTTACTTTATTAGATAGAGACTGGGAGAAAATGAGACGTGATCAGGAGACAGAGTGGGAAAGAGCACAGACTCTGCAGCCCTGCTTCACCACTCAAGAAGCTTTCCCCTGCAGGTGGGGACTGGGGGCTTGAACCTGGATCCTTGTGCACTGTAATGTGTGCACTCAACCAGGTGCACCACCCACATGCCCCCCCAAGTTCAAATCTTAATAAAATAATTTAGAAAAAAGTTCACTTGGGCCAAGTGGTGGAGCAGGGCCAGGTGGTGGCGCACCTGGTTGAGTGCACAGGTTACAATGCACAAGGACTCAGGTTCGAGCCTCCTGTCCCCCCACCTGCAGGGTGAAAGCTTTGCAAGTGGTGATGCAGCGTTGCAGGGCTCTCTCTGTCTCTCTCCCTCTCTATCACCCCCTTCCCTCTAGATTTCTGGCTGTCTCTAACCAATAAATAAATAAAGATAATAATTTTTTTTAATATTTAAAAGAAAAAAGTTCATTTGAGACAGCATTCCCAATTTGGCAATAAGGACAAGTTATATAAATTGGTCCTTTCTATTTATGTAGTGAGCATTTACAGAGTCGTTTTAAAGCGTTTAAAAATTAGAGCAAAGGCTTACTAAAAATCTTGTTTTCAAAAGTGTGTGTGTGTGTGTGTGTGTGTGTGTGTGTGTGTGTGAGAGAGAGAGAGAGAGAGAGAGAGAGAGAGAGAGGTGGGAAGAGCGATTACTCGGGGATACATTCTGTCTCTCAATTCAACTGTATCTCTTTGCAAAGCATCTCTTCACTATGTGACTGGCATCCCGTAATTCCCAGCAGCAGGCGGCTGGCCATGGTTGGAAAGGAGATACTATGTCATCTATCTATCAACACAACCCAAGCTAAAAAGACTGGCGAGCGAGAGAGCTTTCCGGGGAGAGTGCTTGCTCTGCAGTCATTCTCTCCTTCTGCAGAGTGTGGAGGCTGTCTGATGACAGCTCAACCAACAGCTTTGGTTTCCAGGAAGCCTCGCCTTGCCGTACCAGGAGTTGGGCTCAGGATAAGGGATGTCTTCCTTGTGGCAGCACTACTGCAGCTGGCATTCCATCACCAGATGGGAAAGGGGCCTCAGGTCAAGCCGCTGATCACAGCCCTGGCTGCCCCACCTCCAGGCCGCTTCTCAATACCAGTCCTCACTCAGTGTGCGAAGCCCAGGGCTCCCAAGCCCGGCGTGCAAAGCCCCCCCACACACACACACAGACACACACACACACACACACAGAGAGACACACACACATAGAGAGACACACACAGAGAGACACACAGACACACACACAGACACACACACACAGAGAGACACACACAGACACACACACACAGACACACACACACAGACACAGACACACACACACAGACACACACAGACACACACACACAGACACAGACACAGACACACACACACAGACACACACAGACAGACACAGACACACACACAGACACACACAGACACACACACAGACACACACACACAGAGACACACACACAGACACACACACACAGACACATACACAGACAGACACACACACAGACACACACACACAGACACACACACACAGACACACACAGAGACACACAGAGACACACACAGACAGACACACACACAGACACACACATACACAGACACACAGAGACACACACAGACAGACACACACACACAGACACACACACACACACAGACACACAGACACCCAGCAGAGGATGGGAAGTGCGGGGTACACCATGCACCATCCTAGGGCACTTGGATTGACACTGGGGAAACAAACCAAGAACCCAGGACACTCTCGGAGAGGCAGGTGACAGCTTCGGGCAAACCACAAAGAGCAGGTTCGCCAGCACCACACCTCAGCGGCTGCCCTGTTTGGCTGGGGCAGTCCTCCTCTGTCCAGAGCTGGCACCACACAGGAGCCCGGGCTGGGATCACCTGACACGGGACTCACAGGGACAAACGCTCCTAAGCCCTCCGTGCAAGCAGGGGTAGCACAAAGTGTTGGTCATGCCCTGGTGGAATAATACAATTCCGGGGGGCTGGGCGGTAGCGCCGAGGGTTAAGCACATGTGGCGCAGAGAGCAAGGACCAGTATAAAGATCCCGGGTCGAGCCCCTGGCTCCCCACCTGCAGGGGAGTCGCTTCACAGGTGGTGAAGCAGGTCTGCAGGTGTCTGTCTTTCTCTCCCCCTCTGTCTTCCCCTCCTCTCTCCATTTCTCTCTGTCCTATCCAACAACGACGACATCAACAACAATAACTACAACAACAATGAAAATCAACAAGGGCAACAAAAGGGAAAATAAATAAATTAATTAAATAAATAAAATAACAATACAATTCTGTTACCTTATGACCCCGCAATACCACTCTCAGGCATTTATCCAAAGGACACTCAAATAAAGTCTAAAGTGAATAAATAACACAATTCTGCATCCTACTGCTGCCTACCCCAGCGCCAAGCGAGTATCTGGCCATTACAACAGTTGCACTACGGCACCAGTTGGAACACGATGAATTTTTAGCAGAAGACTATAAGCAAAGTCTTCGACCAAGAAAGAAAGGCTAGAAGGAAAATGTTGGGGGTTGGGCGGTAGCGCAGAGGGTTAAGCGCAGGTGGCACAGAGCGCAAGGACCAGCATAAGGATCCTGGTTCCAGGCCCCCGGCTCCCCACCTGCAGGGGAGTCGCTTCACAGGCGGTGAAGCAGGTCTGCAGGTGTCTGTCTTTCTCTCCCCCTCTCTGTCTTCCCCTCCTCTCTCCATTTCTCTCTCTCCTATCCAACAACGAATGACAACAACAACAACAATAATAACCACAACAAGGCTACAACAACAAGGGCAACAAAAAGGGGGAAAAATGGTCTCCAGGAGCAGTGGATTCATGGTGCAGGCACTGAGCCCCAGCAATAACCCTGGAGGCAAAAAAAAAAAAAAAAAAAGGAAAATGTTTTCCTTCTCTTAGTGAGATGCTGTTGTCTCCCTAAGACCTAACTCACTGGGGTGAAGTGTGTTGCTGTAGGTTATTTTAGACCCTAAAATGCAACTTCTCTTGAAAACAAGTAAAGTGTTCTTGGAAGGTGGGGGTGAGTTCCCTAAATGGGCAGGGGAGTCGCTTCACAGGTGACAAAGCAGGCCTGCAGGTGTCTGTCTTTCTCTTCCCCTCTGTCTTGCCCTCCTCTCTCCATTTCTCTCTGTCCTAGCCAACAATGACGACATCAATAACAATAATAATTACAACAATAAAACAACAAGGGCAACAAAAGGGAATAAGTAAATATTTTTAAAAAAAGAAAGAAAAGAAAAATTACTTTAAAAGAAAAAGTGACTTCCACTTATTAGCACCATAAAAATGATTTTGATTGGGGGCCAGAGGGTGGCACACCTGGTTGAGCGCACAGTTACAGTGTGCAAGGACCTGGGTTCAAGCGCCCGGTCCCCACCTGCAGGAGGAAAGCTTTGCAAGTGGTGAAGCAGGGCTGCAGGTGTCTCTCTGTCTCTCTCCTTATCACCCTCTCAATTTCTGGCTGTCGGAAAGAAAGAAAGAAAGAAAGAAAGAAAGAAAGAAAGAAAGAAAGAAAGAAAGAAAGAAAGGGAGAGAAAGAGAGAAAGAAAGAAAGAGAGAGAGAGAGAAAGAAAGAAAGAAAGAAAGAAAGAAAGAAAGAAAGAAAGAAAAAGAAAGAAAAAAAGAAAAGGATTTCTTAATGATGTTTATTCTCTAAATTGGGAAGGAAGGGGATTTTTTAGTCAGCATACAGTCCCCACCTACAGGGGGAAAGCTTCACAAGTGGTGAAACAGTGGTGTAAGGGTCTCTCTGTCTTTTTCCCTACTACCCGCTTCCCTCTCAATTTCTGGTTGTCCCTATCCAATAAATAAATAAATATTTTTTTAAATTTTTTCAAAGAAAAAAAATGCAATATTCAGAAAGAGCTACGAGTTCCTCCACAAGCCACTGAACAAAAAATTGGACACAATCAGGTCTTAACCAGTGAGTGACATGGGAGACGCTCATCTCAGGTGAACGGAGAGAAAGGGTTTCACAGTTACACCAGTGTCTTGGGGAGAACCACCAAACCCCACTATGCACTTGAGTTGGACTTCAGCCTTCAGCAAGCCACCTGGGGAAAGGGATGGCTGCCTGCTCAGGAAGCCAGGCGCCAAGAGACGGCAGAGCCCTCCCTTCTGAAGCCTCTTCTCCACACTGCCCTAGCCCTTGCCGTGACCTGCAGGAGAGCTGCTTTGACATTCAGGATGAAGAAGCTTGCAAGGGGAGACCAGGGGAACAGGGGAGAGAGTGGTCGTTTGGCCTGTGACTGCCTTCCAAGGTCTGCACACAACTCCGACTCAGGATGAATCACTTCCCAGCTGGGGCCATCAAGTCCATGGCTCTTCAAGCCAATAACACCTTCGCGTTTCAGTCCTGGAAACACTGAGTGTGTGGGGGGGGATGAGGGAGGGGGAGATGGGGTGAATCTCAATCCATGGCTCTTCAAGCCAATCACACCTTCGCGTTTCAGTCCTGGAAACACTGAGTGTGTGTGTGGGGGATGAGGGAGGGGGAGATGGGGTGAATCTCTCTCTCATTCCCGAGAGAACAAATAATCCCGCAAGACAGCTCTGACCCAAGATGAGAGAGTGAGAGGGAGCCCAAGCCAGCCCTGCCCCCTGGAAGGCCAGGCGCACCCAGAGGCTCCAAGAAGTCAGAACCAGGAAGGCTCCACAGGGCTGGAAACTCCCCAACGCATGGGCGGCAGTGGGTGTGCCGGGAGCTGTAGCTGATGGAGTTGGGGTGGAAAGCTGTGTTCCACGGAAAAGGTTATGCAAACAGTGGGTAAAGGGAGAAGAGAGAGGGAGCCGGGCCATGGCGCAGCGGGTTAAGCGCATGTGGCGTGAAGCGCAAGGACCGGCATAAGGATCCCGGTTCGAGCCCCCGGCTCCCCACCTGCAGGGGAGTCGCTTCACAGGCGGTGAAGCAGGTCTGCAGGTGTCTGACTTTCTCTCCCCCTCTCTGTCTTCCCCTCCTCTCTCCATTTCTCTCTGTCCTGTCTAACAATGACATCAATAACCACAACAATAACTACAACAACAACGAAAAAACAAGGGCAACAAAAAGGAAAATAAATAAATAAATAATTCTTAAAAAATTTACTCAACAAATGCTGGCTCCCAGACAGGATGTATGTACTCTTCAGAACTGTTTCCTTCCCAAGTGCCCATCCTCATTAAGCACACTGTCACATCCTGAGTTCGAAATGCCATCCAGATTATTTCTACAAGCCGCTATACCCATAGAAACCATCAGCAAAAGGGGAAAGCCTCCAGGGTTATCGCCGGGACTCAGTGCCGACACTACAAATCCACTGCTCCTGGAAGCCACGTTTCCCATTTTATTGGCTAGAACAGAGAAAAAATGAGAGCAGAGGAGGACACTGAGAGGCAGAGAGAAAGAGAGACACCTGCAGACTTGCTTCACCGCTCCTGAAGCGTCACCCCTGCAGGTGGGGAGCCGGGGCTTGAACCCAGATCTTTGTGCAGGTGCTTGCACTTAGTACTATGTGTATTTAATTGGTTGCTCCACCCAGCCCAGCTCCTCAAAAGGAGAATCTTAACCAGAACATCCCGCCTCAACTATTTCCTTTAAATACGAGACACTGAGCAAGCAAACGTTCCAACTTAAAGCAAGAAAAAACAAGGCAGAGAAGAAGCGCCAGTGAAGGGAAAGAACGACGGAGAAGGTGCAGGGACAGCCAACTCAACAGTGCCTCACCCCAACACCAAACCATCAGCAAAAGGGGAAAGCCTCCAGGGTTATCGCCGGATAACCCAGAGGAGCAGCAGCATCAAGCCCAAGAATCCCAGCTCACATAACAATGCCAGGGTAACACTAACACTCAGGAGGACTGAAAGAAGCTTCCCTCCCAGTGGCAACTCACAATGACTGTATTTCCCAACTGAGATAAAAGACAGACAACAGAGTCCAGCGGCTTGACGTTTAAATCTAATGGAAAAGCTGCGTGCACACGGCCTGCCTGCCGCCCATTCTCAAGACCGGCTTAGGACGCTTACACAGCTGAAGCGCGTTCCACTTTCCTTGGAATGCTATTTCTCTCATCATTCTCGCATATGGGATTTTACCCACCCAGCTCTTCCACACTGCCCTGGGGTCTGCCTATAACCACACTGTTCAGCTCTGGCTAACTGTCTTATAAGTAGCCTTACCGTGGTGAGCATTCTTTGGAATACCCAAACTCAGCTCAGCTCTATTTCCTATGTGTGCCTGCCCCTCGGTGAGCCCCTCCTCCCGGCCTACTTGTAACAGAAGTATAGCAGAAATGACAGGAGGCAACGTCCAAATTAGGTCAGAGAGAGAACAAGTTTCTTTTTTATTTTAATTTTTTTATATTTATTTATTTTTCCCTTTTGTTGTCCTTGTTGTATTTTATTGTTGTAGTTATTACTGTTGTTGTGATTGATATCATTGTTGTTGGATAGGACAAAGAGAAATGGAGAGAGAGGAGGGGAAGACAGAGAGGGGGAGAGAAAGACAGACAGCTGCAGACCTGCTTCACCACCTGTGAAGCGACTCCCTGCAGGTGGGGAGCCGGGGGCTCGAACCGGGATCCTTATGCCGATCCTTGCGCTTCGTGCCATGTGCGCTTAACCCGCTGCGCTACCTAATTGCTCAGGGCTCTCTCAGGTGAGGAGTCTGGTAAGGTGTGAGGGGGTTCCTGTCAATAGCCACATGGGTGAAATTGCTTCCCTGGAGTCTTCAAATAACTGTGCCTGCTGAGAGAAAGAACCAGTCGGGAGATGCCCAGAAAGCAGAACCAGAAACATCACACTCTCAGTCAGATGCCAACATTGTTATAAGGCCATTGTAATCAGAACTCCCTGGTACAGGAACAAAAATAGACACACAGGGCAGTGCAACAGAACTGAGAACCCAGAAATGAACCCCCACACCTATGGACATCTACTTCTTGATAAGGGGGCCCAAAGTATTAAACAGAGAAAGGACAGTCTCTTCAATAAGCGGTCAGAGGAAGATTGAGTTGAAATGTGCAGAAGGATGAAACTGAACCACTCTATCTCACCAGAAACAAAAGTCAACTCAAAATGGATCAAAGACCTTAATGACAGACCAGAAACTATCAAATACTTAGAGGAAAATCTTACTGGAACTCTTTCCCATTTAAATCGCAAGGGCATCTTTGATGACACAGTCCCAACTGCAAGGAAGACTAAAATAAAAATAAACCATTGGGACTACATCACATTAAAAAGCTTCTGCACAGTGACAGAAACCACTACCTAAACAAAGAGACCCCCTCACAGGATGGGAGATCTTCACATGCCATTCCTCAGACGAAAGGCTAATAACCAAAATATACAAAGAGCTCAGCAAACTTAGCAACAAAAGAGAGAGGTGGGGGGAGATGGAGATGGGGATGGCAATGGGGATGGGGATGGGGATGGCGATGGAGGAGGAGGAGATGGAGATGGAGATGGAGATGGAGGAGGAGATGGAGATGGAGGAGGAGATGGAGATGGAGGAGGAGATGGAGATGGAGGAGGAGGAGATGGAGATGGAGGAGGAGGAGATGGAGATGGAGATGGAGGAGGAGATGGAGATGGAGATGGAGGAGGAGGAGGAGGAGATGGAGGAGGAGATGGAGATGGAGGAGGAGATGGAGATGGAGATGGAGATGGAGATGGAGTTGGAGACGGAGATGCAATAGGAGACGGAGATGCAGTTGGAGATGGAGATGGAGGAGATGGAGATGGCAATGGAGGAGGAGGAGATAGAGATGGAGGAGGAGATGGAGGTGGAGGTGGAGATGGAGATGGAGGAGGAGGAGAGGGAGATGGAGCTGGAGATGGAGATGGAGTTGGAGATGGAGGAGGAGATGGAGGATATGGAGATGGAAGAGGAGATGGAGATGGAGGAGGAGATGGAGATGGAGGATATGGAGATGGAGGAGGAGATGGAGATGGAGGAGGAGATGGAGATGGAGATGGAGGAGGAGATGGAGATGGAGGAGGAGATGGAGATGGAGGAGGAGATGGAGATGGAGGAGGAGATGTAGATGGAGGAGGAGATGGAGGAGGAGATGGAGATGGAGGAGGAGATGGAGATGGAGATATCCAGACACACCACACAGGACGCCCTGGCCCACAAATGCCTAGATTTTTTTTCCATTAACATTTCAGAATGCTGTCTACGCTGTAACAGATAAGGCATTCTCTGCTAGACGAATGAAGAACCCAGTCATCTGTGCATGGGGGTCTGTCGTCACAGCTCCGACTAGCCTTTAAAATGGGACTAATGGGTTCAAGTAACCAGTCTTGTTGAGAACAAAAAACCCCAACTGACAGCAGTGTTTTTCCCAAACATTAGGCAGGGTTATACATACTCTCTCTGGGCTAAATTAAGATGAATAATTTGGATGTATTAGCTTCTACACTAAAAAGTGATGGGTGAAACATGTTAGAAAAATTAGGCAATCCTTGGGAGATTTCCAGAGGCAAATCATGGGCCATGGCTTCTGCTACTTCACAGAAAACGACTCCAGCCCTCCTTCCCCGAGGCTTCACGCCAGTGGGTCTCCCTGGAGACTAGGTGGAGCAAAGATGGTGCCTTCCTTCCAGACTTGACACTCAGTAGTGCACTGTTCTCCAGAAGAAATCTTTCTGTTTATGAAAAGAATCAGTCCTGCAGCTGGGGAGATAGCCTAATAGTTCTGCAAAAAGTCTTTCATGTCTATGGCACCAAAGGTCCCAGGTTCAATCCCTGGCACCATCATGAGCCAGAGCTGAGCAGGGTTCTGGTTATGGGAAAAGATGGAGGAGGAGTGGGGGGTGGGGGAGGAGGAGGAGGAAGAGGAAGAGGGGTTGGAGGAAGAGAAGGAGGACAAAGAGGAAGAGGAGGAAGGAGAGGAGGAAGGAGAGGAGGTGGAAGAGGAAGAGGAGGAGGGTGAAAAGGAGAAGGAAGAGGAGAAGGAGGAGGAAGAGGAGGAAGAGGAGAAAGGAGGAAGAGGAGGAGGCGGAGGAAAGAGAGGCCAGAGTATTTATCTATGCATCTAACTATCTATCTACCTACCTATGTGTTTATCTACCCTTCTATGTATCTATCTATCTATCTATCTATCTATCTATCTATCTATCTACTTACCTACCTACCTACCTACCTACCTACCTGTCTACCTACCTACCTGTCTAGGTATCTACCTGCCTATCCATCTACCTCTATTCATGGTGGCATGTGAAGAGGTAAGTGGTGAGCAGAAGCTGGAAAGAAAGTGGCAGCAAAACAAAGCCTGGAAAGAAAGTGGAGCAAAACAAAGCCTGGCAAAGGAAGAGAGGTTTCTGGCCAGCACTGGGTCTTCACAGTATTTTTCTAAGGCCATTCCTAGGCGAGCGCCAATCTGTGATTTGCACGAGCCCATCACCGCACTCTCAGACAAAAGCACACTGGTGGGAGTCAGGTGGTAGCGCAGTGGGTTAAGCGCATGTGGCGCAAAACGCAAGGATCCCGGTTAGAGCCCCCGGCTCCCCAACTGCAGGGGAGTCGCTTCACAGGTGGTGAAGCAGGTCTGCAGGTGTCTGTCCTTCTCTCTCTCTCTCTCTCTCTCTCTCTCTCTGTTTTCCCCTCCTCTCTCCACTTCTCTCTGTCCTATCCAACAATGATGACATCAATAACAACAATAATAATAACTACAAAAGCAAAAAAAAAGGCAACAAAAGGGAAAATAAATAAATAAATTTAAAAACACAAACTTGAAGGTGAAGGTTAAGATTCAAGCCTACACCAGACGTGCAGAAACCTATACTTTCAAAGACATGACATGCATCCCAATAACAACTGGTCCAACCAGCATCTTAGAAGAAAAACCAGTCATGTCAGGTCGACCAGATAGAGGTTTTTACTTCTTCCTGCTCTTGTGGACAGTAAGGTCTGATTTCTCAGATGGCAGTGAGAATACACTGGCAAAGCTCCGAGCAGAATCGCCATTTCTGTGACGACTGAGCAAGGACCCTTCTCAGCACCTCTCATCTACCGTCCCCTCTTGACCCTAAAAGGTGGTGTCATCCTTCTCCTCCCACTGGCCCCGGTTGACAGATGAGGTCGGTGTTCAAGGTTACACAGGTTCTGAGCAAAAGAGCTGAGCTCTACACCCAGGAAAAGTCCACTCCCGCCTCTGCTCTAATGACTGATAAACCTCTACTCTACGGAAAGTCTGAAGAGCCAAGTCGCTTCGAACTGAAAAAAAAAACAAAAACTGTATTTAGTCTTACAAAGCAATAACTCTACCGAGTGTTACAGTGAACCACACTGCCTAGCTAGTCAATCAAGACACCATAGTCACGGTGGGGGAAGAAGCGTGTGAATTAACCCGTCTTGAATTATTTGTATCAGTCATTATTTTGTCAGCCTTCTCTGCATGGCTCAGTGTAGCCCTCCCCTAGGAGAAAAATCACCCAAAGCTGAAGGCCTCAGGTCACAAGTGGGCATTTGCCAAGGGAAACACTTCAAGACACAAGAGTCGATGAAAACGCTCTGATTCAAGGAGACATCTGCTCTGCCGTAAGTAACCATCTGCTTCATGTCCCAGACAGCAAAATATTTCAATAGGAGGCGTCAAATCCGACTCCTAGTCAGGAAGCAATTATCTACATTAGCTGCTTGCCCCAAAGCTGATCTGAAAGTCCTGAGGCAGAAGTTAATGAGGCGGCAAGGGGGAATCACAGTGCAGGTACACACTCTGATGAGACACAGATACTGGCCAAGATCCCGGCCAGCTGTAACACTTTGGTATTTAACATTTAATTAGCAAGACATGTATAGGTACAGATATATATAGACATAGATATAGATATATAGATATGTTTGTAATGTGGGCTTCGTGAAACGTAAGGACTTGTAAGTTAAGTAAAATGAGAGATGCTGGGAAATTTTGCAAAAAAAAAAAAAAAAAAAAAAAGGCGACTGGGAATCATAGACCCATTGAGGGAAAGATGCAGAGGCCCTTCTGAGAGATCTCTGAGACATGAATGAAAAATTCAGAAGTTGCAGAAGAAAAAAAAAAATGAACTTGACCCCAAGGGGACAAAAAGGCAACTGCAAGGTCTGACTTTTATTGGGAGGCCCCCACATGCACGTGCCGGAGCCAGCTAGGACATGAGAATCGCCTTGGTGGGAGAGGCCAGCAGAATTGAACTGGGCACAAAAGGCAGCACTGCATGTGACCAGGTCTTAGTGAGAACGTGGGTGTGGGGGGGCATGCAGCAGCACCCCAGGAACAAGATGTAAAGCCTTGCTGTGAAGACAGTCTCTGAAGGTGACTTGGAGCGAACTGAACACAGGAAGGAGGTCTGCACAGGTGCCCTGGCCAACAGAAAGCTTGTACTGTTGATTCCGTGACAAGCAGTTTGGATCAAGTCAGAATCAGAAGCAAGATGGCTTCAACTGGTTTTTTTTTTTCTTTAAAAAAAAATGCATACAAGCAAATTAAGTGGCAGAGGAGGCTGGTGGTAAAGGAAGGGTGCTACCTTTGTCATCACAGCAGCTGGCTGATGTCACGTCTCATTCCCTTGAAAAGTCCACTGGGGGGTGTGGGGGGGGTCTGCATGGCGCACTGGGCTCAGAGCAAAAAGTACAAAGCACAAGGACAGGCGCAAGGATCCCGGTTCGAGCCCCCAGCTCCCCACCTGCAGGGAGGTCGCTTCCCAGGCGGTGAAGCAGGTCTGCAGGTGTCTGTCTTTCTCTCCTCCTCTCTGTCTTCCCCTCCTCTCTCCATTTCTCTCTGTCCTATCCAACAACAACAGCAACTACAACAATGGGGGGAAAGATGGCTACCAGGAGCAGTGGATTGGTAGTGCAGGCACCGAGCCTCAGAGATAAGCCTGGAGGCAAAAACAAAAAGGAGGGGGAGGAGGAGGGGAGAGGAGGAGGAGGGGAAGGGAAGAGGTGGGGAGGGGAGGGGAGGGGAGGGGAGGGGAGGGGAGGGGAGGGGAGGGGAGGGGAGGGGAAGGGAGGGGAGGGGAGGAAAGAAAGGGAAAAAGACCTCTTAGGGCATAGGGGAGAGATGTGGAAGCCTCTCTCAGGGGCGGGGCAGAACTAGACACACCCTGCTTGGAGTCTGTCAGTTCCAGCTCATTAGTGGGGCTAAGGAGAAGCTACCAGGAAACTTGTGATTCCAGAAACTGCTCACACTGGCAGAAGCAGTTCCTCACACTGGCCCCCAGTGCCTTCAGCTGTGAGCGGTGGCTTGGCTGCTGACACTGGCAGCTGCTAGTGCAGGGGCCACACTCCCCCTCCTCAGGAAGGTTCCAGGTAGCAGTGAGCAACAGGGAGTTTTCTTCTATTGTCATTTTAAAACAAATCTTAGCCGTTTTTATTTGTTCTCTTTTTTCTTTTCCAGATTTCAGAGATGGAATTCCACACCCTCCACCGAAGTCCTGTGTACTCCACACCCGAGAGCCATCAAGTCCGAGAGACGGTGTGGTCAGCATTCTGTCGGCAAGTTATTTTATTTATTTTATTTTTTTGTCTTCTGTTGTCCACACAGGAACAAAATCATCGGTAGCTGGCTTGCATCACTGCCGACTTTGCAAGGCGTGATCACCTCCAATCGACCCATTTGGTTGCAAAATGAGAGAATCTCGTGCCCTTTTGATTGCAGAGTAGTATTCCACTGAGTCTATAACTTCTGTGCCTGGCCATCTGTCACTGGGCGTGTAGGTGACTTCCATCCTTCTGGCCACTGCAGATGGCTCGTCTGTGAACATTGGGATGCACTTGTCCTTTGGAATCCGTGCTCCTGTGCCCTGTGGCTCGGATGGACAGTGGGACTGCGAGGTATTTCCGCCTTGATTTGTTTAAGGACTCTCAGCACAGTCCTCTATATAGGCTGCACCAACTTGGGCAGAGTCTTAGAATTCTACCATTACATGAACAAAGGAGGAGTGTGGCCGGCACTCATTCCCATTACGCTAGTCACTGTGAGAGCACACAGGTGTCGTGAAGAAGAGAAGAAGCCCCCCGACTCGGCCCTGGACCTGCCTCCTCTCTCCACTGAGCGCTGGGAGGTGAAGGTGGCGCTGGGGCCCTGGCACCAAGCCCTCTGCATGCCACCACCTGCTCAGCGTGCTGGGGTGTGGCTGCAGCCTGGGCACAGTGACAGAGGGCTGACGGGCGTGACTGCCTCGGGCAGAAACAGGTCAAAACTCCAGTTCCCAGCCCCGAACGCGGCTGGTACACATCCATGTCCATGGCAATGAGGGGCCCCCGCCCCCAAGGTCAAGCACAGGACCAACCTGTATTGAGTAGCCGACTGTGCCACAGAGCACCGCAGGCTTTGGGAGAGCTTTGTGCCCTTCGTCTGAACACTTTCCACAAAGGCCTTCGGTGACCTTTCGACAAGCCTTCGCCATCCTCTACGTGATGTGAGTGTGAGTGTGGGGGGGGTTGCTTCCAGTCTCTAAGCCTCCCTATCTAATCAAAGAAGGGGAGCAACAAAGGTATCCATCTGCCTCTCCTGTGGACTGCTTACCTGCAGAGACTGCAAGTCACAGTCACTTTCAATTCTCCAAAAGCCACCCTGACCTCGCCACAGATGCACGCTAGTGGACGCGAGCACTGAGGGGAAAGATGGGCAGGGCTTCTCTCTTCAAGCAGTTGACGGACTAAGGGGCACATGTGTGGAAAAGCACATGGCACAGTGACATGTTCCAGCACGAGCATCATGCTTGGGCCAGACAGGTGGGAGCCTGTCAGGATGGGGGGATCTTTGAAGAAGGGTGAATTAGGTAACAAAGGAATAAAAGGAACCAACTTTGAACCAACAGTTACGGAGATTAACTAGAGAAAATAGCAAGAGAAGAGTGCAGAATTGACATCTTCTCCATGAAATAACTCTAGCTTCAAGAGAATTATACAAATGAGCTAGTCTCAATTTTCTCACTTCTCTCACTGTGAAAAAACAGGACAATACTCTGAGTACTTATGTGCGATTACAAAAAAAAAAAGTTCAAGCAAAACACTACAAATAACTCAAAAGTCTCTTTTTTTTTTTGGGAAGGGGTCAAGGTTATCTATCAGCATAGTCATTAACCTTGACTGCAAATTTCAAGATCACATGAGAAAAAGACACCTAATGGTATAAAATTACGTCTAGTTGTACAGTCACCGACTTGGCGCAGTTGGCACACACAGATGCCCTATCGCTGTCTATATTCCATCTTCACAGAATGGGCAGGGCTGCCCGCCGAGTCAATGTCATGCTTTTTGGGAAGCACAGCTGACTCTGCCTGAGCTCTGGGTGCTTCTGGAAGCCTCCAGCTGCGGGGTTCTGCAGCTCTTCCCCTAACTGACATAAAATGAGAGAAGTCGGAGGCTGGGCGGTAGCGTAAAGGGTTGAGCGCAAGTGGCACAAAGCGCAAGGACCGGCATAAGGATCCTGGTTCGAGCCCCCAGCTCCCCACCTGCAGGGGAGTCACTTCACAGGTGGTGAAGCAGGTCTGCAGGTGTCTATCTTTCTCTCCCCCTGTCTTCCCCTCCTCTCTCCATTTCTCTCTGTCCTATCTAACAACGATGACAACAATCACAATAACAACTACAACAAGGGCAACAACTAGGGCAACAAAAGGGGAAAAATGGCCTCCAGGAGCAGTGGATTTGCAGTGCAAGGCACCAAGGTCCAGCGATAACCCCGAAGGCAAAAAAAAAAAAAAAAATCAGAGAAGTCCCCCCAGCTGTAAACCATCAAGCCACCAGAGCCAACTTTATCAGAAGACAGCCCCACCACGTAACTGTCTTACTCAGAACCTTCAATGAAGACCAGTCACTTGCTGAATTCTCCGTTGAGACCCTGGGACGTGAGGCCAGTCTCACCATCTGCCTGAGATTTCAGTACCCAGTCCACCATGGTCCACCATCTATACCTCAAGCAGGCCGCCGTGCTCACCCCTCCCTCTGTGCTACCACTAGGATCTACTCAAAACCGTGTCACTCCCGGCTGTGACCAACCTACGGCCACATCTTGTGCCTTCAGCTGCAAAAACACGTCCGACCTTTGACAAGAGGCATGGCTTTTAGGCCTGTCATCTGATACTATCACTGCACCTCTAATCCTTACTCAGACTGTCACCTCCGTGCTCACAGAATACTGTTAAGTTCTCCCACATGAGGGGTTATCCAGGTCTGATACTGTCCTTGCAGCCAATCTTCATGAGGCCCTAAGTATCAGGCGGAACCGTCTGTAGGTGAAAGGGAACCATGGTTCTCCTTGGGCAGGTGAGGCACCAACCAGAACTTCTAAATGGATCAGGTGGCCTTCTTCTCACAACTGCAAAAACCAGAGTGAAGGAAATTCATCTTAGATCCAAACTCACTGGCCTCCTACAAAATAGGTAACTTCAGACAGACAGCTCAACCCTACTCTGCCAAAGAGACCTAATCTAGAACTAGTGGCAAACAAAGGGGGCTGGGAGTGGCACCTGGTTGAGTGCTCACATTACAGTGGGCAAGGACCCAGGTTCAAGCCCCCAGTCCCCACCTGCAGGGGGGAAGCTTCATAAGCAGTGAAATAGGGCTGCAGGTGTCTCTGTCTTACCCTCTCTCTGTCTCCCTCTTCCCATTCTATTTCAAATAAATAAATTTTTAAAGTTAATCAATTAATTATTTAAAAAAAAAAAAAGGATTGGTAGAACCAAAAGGAGGAGAAGGATGTCCTGATCTTAAAATTTGTCAATGTGAAATGCCAGGCAGGACCACACCTAATTAAGCATATACACTACAGTTCACAAGGACCCGGATTCAAGCCCCCTGCAGGGGGACAGCTTCACGAGTGGTGAAAGCAGGGCTGCAGGGGTCTTCTCTGTCTCTTTCTCGCCCCTCTCAATTTCTGCCTCTGTCCGATAATGAATACATAAAGATGTGTGTGCACACACACACTCACACATTTGTGGTTTTCCTCAGGAAATGACACATGAACAAGTCTGCGCTTTCTTTTAAGCTATTACTCCAGTGAATCGCAGCGTGTGAATGTGCTGGTCTCTGATGGACTCTGAGATCAAGTGTGCTGAGAGGACTTTAGAAGTGGCAGCCACTCGACCTGGCGGTTCCCACAGGTGGGCAGAGGAGGGGCCTGTGCCCACCCAACTCTCTGGCTCCACACAGGGCGACTCCTCACTGCATTTCCTGGGGACATGAGTGGTCGTCACACCCAGCCGATGGAATGGCTGTCAGAGGTACTGTGCCTGGTACCCACAACGAGCGTTGGCTGCTGATGGCCTCCGCATGGCAAGGTGATCACCGTGCAGTTCATTTGCAGGCTGCCTCCGTCAGCACCCCTACCAGAGCAGAACACTTTCTTTTTTATTTTAACCAGGGCACCGCTTAGCTCTGCTTTCTTTTTTCTTTTTTATCCTTATTTATTAGATACCGATAACCAGAAATAGAGAAGGAAAGAAGAAAGAAAGAGAGAGAGATACCTGCAGCCCTGCTTCACCACTCATAAAGCCTTCCCCCAGCAGGTGGGGGCCAGAGGCTCGAACCCCAGTTCCTGTGCACTGTGGCGCGTGCACACTACCAGATGAGCCGTCACCCGTTGACCTATATCCCAGGCACTTGGTTTGTGATTGTTCTTTCTGTTCTGTTTTGTTTTATCTTGTCTTATTTTTTTTTTTTTTTTATTACCAGAGCACTGCTCACCTCTGATTTATGGTGGTACGGGGAACTGAACCTGAGACATCAAAGCCTGGGGCATCGAAGACATTTTTGCAGAGCCATTATGCTATCTTCCCTACCCGGAACACTTTCTTAAAACAGAGAACACCAACAGAGAGCTGAGAAAGAATCGTCAGCCAGTCCCTTCCCGTCCGACTCTGACGAGCGCTCGCTGGCTTGGCTCCGGCATCTGGATTTGATGCCAGCCAGGGAACAGCTGTCGCTGACTCTGTTCGATTCTGTGGCGTCTTGGTGAAGTGCCGGGGCAAAGGTGCACACACATGTCCGGGCTGGTGTCGGTACAAGGCCTGTGGGACAGAAATGAACATCCTGTCCTTTGAGGGAGAGACAAAGGAACCTTTCAGCAGGGAGGGCCCTGAGCTGAAAACGTGCTTCCCACTCTGCACAATGATAAGTTAAAGTGACCCACGTTCGGGGTCAGGAGACGAGGTGCAGGGGCCAGGTAGGGGCACACCTGGCTGAGCAGGAGTACAAACTACAATAGGTGGCAGAGAACACAGAGACTTTGCCTCTAGATTAAGACCAACCCCACTGCATAAATCAACATGCGCGCAAAGTTCAGCTTTCATTCAAAGGCACGGTGACTGGAGACAGGGATTTACGGGGGGCTGCATGTGTCTGCGAGGGTGAGACCACAGGAAAAAGCAGCCAGATGCTGCACCGACTCCCCCAGACGCGTAAGCACCACTGACACTGCGGCGATGGCTCACAGGGTCAAGAGCTGGAACAGCAAATAAAGAAGAAACGATCCTTTCGTGGTTCTATGGTTTGTCGTCTCCACAAGTCAAGTTGTGAAGAATTCCTAGGCAAATACAGACATATTCAGCGGGTGGAGTTGAAGCTCTGAAGTGCAGCCTTCGAGTCCCAATCTTGCTCCCTGAGGGGGTTCTCCACACCAAGGCGTCTGGGAGTCTCTGTCCACTGGCACAGCACAGCCGGGCAGAGGCAAGCAGCACACGTGCCCCAGATTCAGGAGAAGGCTGGCTACCCGGGATCTCAGCATCACCTACTGTGAGCTTATCTGATCCTTCAGTGTCCTCTCTGCCCAGATGGACATCTTAACTGTAGAAAGAAAGAGAAAGAGAGAGAGAGAAAGAGAAAACGAAAGAGAGGAAGAAAGAGAGAGAGAGAGAAAGAAAGAAAGAGAGAGAGAGAGAAAAAAGAAAGAAAGAGAGAAAAAAGAGAGAAAGAGAGAGAGAAAGAGAAAGAGAGAGAGAGAAAGAGAAAGAGAGAGAAAGGAAGGAAGAAATGAAAGGAAGAGAGGCAGGAGTAGATAGCATAATGATTCTGCAAAGAGACTCTCATGCCTAAGGCTTCAAAGTCCCAGGTTCAATCCCCTGCACCACCATAAGCCAGAGCTGAGCAGTGCTCTGGTAAAAAAAAGGGGGGGGGGAGGAAGAGGAAGAAGGAAGAAATGAAAGAAAGAAAGAAAGAAAGAAAGAAAGAAAGAGAAAGAAAGGAAGAAAGAAAGGGAGGGAGGGAAGGGAGAGGAGAGGGGGAAGGGAGGACAGAAGGAAGAAAGGAAGGATGGAGGGGGGAGGGGGAGGGAAAGTGCATGTGTAAGCTCTCCACACCTCCACCTTCTGGCATTCTGGGGCATTCTGGGTTCCCGGTAGTCATGTTAAACAATGTCCTAACTGCAGGTGTGCATTTAATCCCCTGCCTTTTCTCTCCTGGCCTAGCAGGGTCTGCCGTCCTCACACTGCTACAGAGATCTTTAGACCCACACAGTGGCCACATAGCTCACCTGCACAACCAACCTCAGCTTACAGAAAGCCTTTCCTCCCCCACCCCCTCCACCTTGAACTCATTCTGAGGACTTCAGAGCTTAAGAAATACCGTGGGCTGCTGGCCTACAACTCTCACACCCTAGCGATAAAGTTACCCTCTCCCCAGAGTAGAATGTTCCAGACAGTCCCGGGGAGGAAGGTGTCTGGCCCTGGCGGTCTTGTGTCTGGCCCCGGTGGGCTCGTCAAGTTGACCTCAGCAGTAACCAGCTCCGTCGGAACGCACCAGGGTGCTATGTGTGACCCTGAGGTAGGAGGTATGTCTGCATTGCTGGCTTTGCCCACTTCAGAGAAGGAATGATCATTTTTACTTTAATTTGTTTAGACAATATTTTTTCCTGGCTTCTGACTAATTAATTCCCTCCTTTGTGAATTACCGAATTACCCATGTGGGTCCTTTGGCCAAACATCCTCCACTGGGCTCTTAGTGTGCTTCCCCATTAATGTGATGGAACCAAAGGGCCTCCTAAGTGCTTTGCATTGTCAATTAGAAACGTTCCTATCAGAAGACAAATCGCGACTTCATCCTACCCCTGATCAGCTGGGCGCACGCTCAGAAGCAAACAGCATATCACTAATCAAATAAACTCCCGCCTCGGGGAAATAAAATGAATTTCACTTTCAACCAGTCTCTCTCCAATTTATTTTACACAGTCCATAGTTTAGTCTCTAAAAGTGGGAGGGGCAGGCTCCCAGCCAAGGAGGAAACAGAACTGTGGTGTGAACCAACAAGGACTTTGTCAGGAAGGCGTCAGCCACAAGTAGCTGAAACACCATGAACCATTTCTTAATGGAGCAGAAGAGGGAAGTGAGTGTCTGGACCACGCTTGGAGCAAGGAAGACAGAAGCCACAGCTCGGAACACGGGTTCCTATTAAATGCATTTTCTTTATATATACATATTTTCCCTTTTGTTGCCCTTGCTGCTGTTTTTATTGTTCTAGTTATTATTGTTCATATTGATGTCGTCATTGTTGGATAGGACAGAGAGAAATGGAGAGAGGAGGGGAAGACAGAGAAGGGGAGAGAAAGACAGACACCTGCAGACCTGCTTCACTGCCTGCAGGGGGCTCGAACTGGGATCCTTATGCCGGTCCTTGCACTTTGTGCGCCACGTGCACTTAACCCACTGCGCTACCGCCCAACCCCCAACGCATTTTATTTTATTTTTTTTCTTTTTTAAATATTTTCTTCCTTTCTTTTTACTTATTATTACCTTTATTTATTTATTGGATAGAGACAGCCAGAAACCGAGAGGGAAAGGAGAGGGAGAAAAACAGAGAGACACCTACAGCCCTGCTTCACTACTCGCAAAGCTTTCCCCCTGCAGGTGGGGACCGGAGGCTTGAACCTGGGTCCTTGTGCTTTGTAACATGTGCACTCAACCAGGTGCACTGCCACCTGGCCTCTCACATTCTCTTTTCTTGGTGTTTAATAACATAAGTTCAAGCTGGAAAAGAAATAACAGTGTGCGCAGAAAAGTAGTCTCCTCTCCCTCTCTCTCTCTCTCTCTCTCTCTCTCTCCTTCAAAAAGAAATTGGGAGAGTGGTCTGGGAGGTGGCCCAGTGGGTAAAGTGCTGGACTCTCAAGCATGAGGTCCCAAGTTCAGTCTCCGTCAGCACAAGTGCCAGAGTGATGCCTGGTCCTTTCTCTCCCTCCCCTTATCCCTCTCATTAATAAATAAATAAATTTTTTTAAAAAAAAAGAAAGAAAGAAATTGGGAGAGAGAGAGAGAGAAAGAGGGAAAGGGAGAGAGAGATCAAG